>NC_080425.1:27538137-27702440 GCF_029873635.1 Malania oleifera
GTGAAATAAATGAATACAAATATCGTAAAGATAATGTTTTATAGGTTGGAAAATTTTCAGGTTCAAATTTTTGAGAGGATTGAAAAGGGGCAGGAGAAGAAAAATGGGTACCTCCCATTTGTGTGGTTCAAGACCCATGTGTCATAGTCAAATTAAATTCAAGAAAGAAAAAAAAAAAAAAAAAGTGCTTCTTTGTATCAAATTAAACAAAAAAAAAAAAAAACTTTCTTGGTTGAATTAAGATGGAAAGTTAGTAGTTTATATGATTTTGACCCTATATATCATTTATTCCATTTGGGGGAAAAAAGAAAAACAAGCATTTTGCTATTTTGCCCCTAGACTTTGGATACGTTTTGACCAACATTTCTCTCTCTTTAATGGTTTCTTTCTTAAACAAAATCAGTTTACTAACAATCCAACCCTTCTAGACGTCAACTCCTTTATTTTAATTAAAATCCTTCAATTTTTTTTAAAAAAATATATTTAATTACTTAATGGGCTAGATCACAGATTTTACACTTTGAATTTGGAAAATGTGTACATGTAAATAAATTTTAAATAGAGAAATTGTTAGCCTTTTTCAAATACCCAAATTTATATACAAAAATATGTTGAAAATTAAACTTGATTGGAGATAGCCGGCAGTCCACCTCTGTTGAATTTGGACTGGAGTCAGCAGCAACCTCACCAAACCTCACCAACTCCAGCCACCATTGTTGATTATAATCTTCACCTATCATCCATCCTTTGCTATATATATGTGTGTGTGTGTGTGTGTGTGGAATGTAAGATGTGGTGTAGAGAGGGTGAATAACTAGTTAGAAGAGAGAAATTGTATTTTGAGAAGTTGTCTATATTTTAATTTTTCATATTAAATTCAATTGAGTGTTTATTGTGCAAATTGAGTGTAATCCTCACTAAGTTTCAATCACAACCAGTGATTGAGTGAGTTCCTTCTACCTATCATTGGTATCAGAGCTTCAGGTTTGCCGAAATTCGCCAAATAGAGACGAACAGAAGGGAAATTTGAATTTTTTTTTTTTCCAAATTTGAAGTTATTCTAAATCCAAAATTGAGCATACTATTATGAAATTCGCATCGAGACAAGTTCAGCGGTGAAAATCGTGCTTCAAACGGAGTCCGAGAGCCTCCACATGTGTTTTCACGCGCTGACAAACAAAACAATGTCCTCCACACACGCCGCACACGCCGGCGAAGATACTAACCGCCAACGCCATGCCCCTCACATGCCCGCACGCATCTTCTTTTCCCAACTAACGTGATCCGACCCAGACACCCGATCTGTGACCCAGCCCAGCAATCAGAAACCAGACCCACGAGCACGACTTGACACGGCTGACGGACCCACGTCCAATCGCTGACACGCAACACGCCCAAAAGCCACCACGTGGACTAACAGTAAGAACTGATGCCTTTTATCTCTGTTAAGAAAAACAGGTCTAAGTCAAACCAGTCCAAAATTGTTTTTTAGCCGGTTCAATGATTTTTAAACCGGTTTGTATTAACCCAAAATCAATTCCTAACGTTTGTTGACCTTCTGAACACATTGGTGGCATCAGATTTTCTAAAATCAATCTCTATCACTCTGGTTTTATATATATATTAAACCCAATGACGAACGGTACTACACAAGTGGTGATTCCAAAGCTGACATGGGAGAACTATGATAATTGGTCTATTCAAAAGAGAGCCCTACTAGGTGCTTAGGATGTCATGGACATCGTTGAAGATGGGTATAGAGAAAACCCATCAAAAGAAGCCAAACCAACTATGTCTGATGCTTAAAGAACGATCTTACGAACCGATCGAAGAAGGATTGTAAGGCGAAGTCCATAATCTACCAAGCCCTTGATGAGACCACGTTTGAAATCATTGCCTCTGCCAAGGGGTCTAAAGAAGTTTGGGACTCTCTCCATCGAACACACAAAGGTGTAGACAAAGTAAAGAAGATTTGTCTTCAAACATTGCGAGGTGATTTCGAATCTTTAATAATGAAATCTACTGAATCAATTGTTGATTACTATACGTGACTTATGGTAGTATCAAATCAATTGAGAATAAATGGAGAGACTCTCAACGACAAGAGAATTTGTGAAAAAAATTTACGATCTTTGGATCCAAAATTTGATTATATAGTTGTGACCATGGAAGAAACAAAAGATTTGGAAACCATGTCCGTAAAAGAACTTGTGGGCTCACTCCAAGCCCATGAACAAAAAATCAACAAAAGGAGTGATGATAAAGCACTGGAGCAAGCCTTCTAAACAAAGTTTTCCTTCACTACAGATAGATACAATAAAGGGGGTACATCACAACGAGGAAAAGGACGAAGCCAAGGATCTCGTGGAAGAAATTTTGAAAATTTTGAATCCAGAGAAGCCAGCAAAGGCAGAAGAGGTCCCACTAGAGAAGGATACAATCAATAGAACTATGTCCCATGAGGTAGAATACAAGGAAGAAAAGGGGGATACAATAATCATTTGAACGTAGACAAGAGAAACGTTCAGTGCTACAACTGCCACAAGTACGGACACTATAGTAATGAGCGTAGAGGTAATCCCCAAAATCACAAAGTAAATGAAAATGCTAACTTTGCAGAAAAGGAGAAAGCCAAAGGAGAATCATTGATGCTGATGGCACACAATTCAACCCAACAGGCCCAAAATATTTAGTACCTTGACTCTAGAACCAACAATCACATGACTGGAAGAAAGAACCTACTTAATGAACTTGATGAGAAAGTTTCGGGAGAGATATCATTTGGTGATCTTTCTAAAGTCCTATTTCGAGGAAGGGGAAATGTTCTAATCAAAAGGAAGGATGAAGACCATGCTTTTATCTCCAACGTGTACTATGTGCCAGCCATGAAGACTAATATACTTAGTCTTAGACAGCTTGTGGAGAAAGGCTACCACATTAGCCTTAAAGATAAGCAGATGATGATAATAGACACTCGAGGTAAGATCATTACTCGAGTACAAATGGCAAAGAATCGAATGTTTCCATTCGCCATTCAACATGATACGCCAAGGTGTTTGAGCACTATCATCAAAGACAAAGACTGGCTATTTAAGTCCTTAAATTTTGAAAGTTTGAAATAGTTGGGAAGCAAGAAGATGATGAAAGGCTTACCAAACATCCACCACCCAAATATTGTAACGACCCCCCAAAATTTCTAACCATTTTTTTTTATTTATCTGTTAAACTATATAACATAATCTCCGATACACTGTAAACAAATATCTATCATATTCACGACCCAGAGTAGGCGTCGTGGTAACTTGTGCAATCCCTATATTTTACCTATGCAGCAAGAAAACATAACATCCAAATTACACAATACTAGAGTTCTACAGATCCACATGTACATACATACACACATATACATTCTTTCCTTAAAAATCCCCAAAATATTGGGGGCTCTACTACACAGCCCAAAACTCACCCGAAAACCACACCGACTCAGCCACCTCCTTTATCTATGAGCTGGCCTTGCATGCCTCTCTGGGTTACCTGAAATATTTATAATGTTGAGATGAGACACCTCTCAGTAAGGAAAAACATGTTATTACTAATGTGTGGCATATGAGTCTATACATAAAACGTGAACTTTAATTAAAACTGTAAATAGGATATCATATAAAAAGTATCTGAATAAAAATCCACATCTATGTCGTTTAAAATGTATTATTTTCTGAATTATCTATTCAACCATAGTTCTATCTATAATAGGTAATCTTTGTTTTCTATGAATGATATAAAAATATATGTATACATAACTTTGAAAACTTCCTTAGATGGATGTATGTCATGATTTAATCCCTCATGACTGGGTTGTACGGGCCATAGGTGGGGTTAGACACTGGTTGACCCTCCAATGGCAGCCTAACTGTATGCATCTGTATATGACTATAGCACGAAAGGCCCCACTCCACCTGGTCGAATGCCAGGGAGCCCTCTACCCTACCTGTGGCCCAATCAGATGTACCATACTCTATCTGAGACATATGGTTACACTGTCTATACTGTATAGCTACAGTATCGTGCTTTGTAAGCTAGTATGTTCCATCAGGGTCTGATACTATATAATACTATTTCTATATAAGATCTATCTGTTTTACCATGATTCTATATCATCTGTATTAACCATGACACTGTAAATCTCTGTAATTTTGTATAATCTGTATTTTTGTATAATCTATATTTTTGAATACTCTGTATTTATGTATGTCATAGTTCTATGCTCTGTATATCATGGTTCTATAAAACATTCTATATAATCATGGTATAGTAAAACTCTGTATAGACATGTTTCTATACAATACTATATTGCATAGTTCTGCATAATGCTGTATAAACATGGTTCTGTAGAATACTATATATTGCAATTCTATATAACCATGTAAACTATAATTCTATAAAACTCTGTATAGTTGTAGTTCTATAAATAAATCTGTATTTCATAACTCTGTAAAAACTTAATCATAAGTTCGTAAATTTGTATAAAATTCTATAAATATTCCAGTATTTTCCTTATGGCACACAATTAAATAAAATTCTATAAATATCTACTGCAATACTATATAGTTACCATGCTTTATTTAGTTTAAAATCATACTCTGTAACTCATATTCAAATACTGTGATATACTGATAAAATCTTTAAATTACCTGGCAAAACATATTTCCCGTTACCATATTGTCTAGGTTCTATTTATTATTTCTCTATCTCATGCCTACGGCACTCATAATTCCAAACCCTAAAATTATATACATATATATATATATATATATATATATATATATATCCCTGTCAATCAACTGAATATCCAGAATAATTATCATACCCACATTTCTAAACTATGAACTATTTATCATTTACCTGGGTTCCTGAGATAATACCCATGGGGCTTCTCAATCCATGGCTGAAGTGTTTGGAACCTCAAATCCTGAAATTATAACACCCTAGTTTAATTATCCCAAATGCCAGTATATCAATATTTAATATAGAATTAGGCTCATAAAAGCCTTCTAACCAAATAAACCTTAAATAACCCACTTACCCTAATTTTGGGATAATGCCTGAACTCCTCAAACTAAAATTCTACTTCGGTTAAGTTATAGAGAATCTCCCTAGGATCAACATGGTAGCTTCTGACCGTTGAAACGAGGAGAAATGAAGTCAAATTTGTAGAGAAAAGGAGGAAGAACCGAGGGTAGAGAGAGAAAATAAGAGAGAGAGAGAGAGAGAGATATATATATATATATTTATATATATTTTCCACGCTAAATCCTAATTTCAGCATATTTATAGCTGACTTGACACATGGCCTCGTCGACGAGTCACATGTACTCATTGACAAACCAAAGAAGGTAGTTCGTTGACGAAGGTAAAGAACTCGTCAACGAACCGATGGGTCTAAAATACCCCCCCTCAGTATCTCTTCGTCAACGAACGCTAAAACTCGTCCACGAACACTACATGGGAGTTCGTCAACGAAACCAGGGCATTCATCGATGAACCCTGCTTTAATCCCCTTTTAATTTCCTTTTCTCTCTATTTTTTAATTATTATAATTTTCAAGTTTCTACATTCTCCCCTCCTTATAAAATTTTGTCCTCGAAATTTTCTATCTATGCTATACACCACCTTCTGAGGAAAACTTGCAACTTATTTTATTAATTACCCTCACTTATGGCAGAGGAATACTGTGGTTACATTCAAGGTTCTAGAAGATTACAAGTATACACTATTGATTTAGGTATAATCCCAAGAGGGGGGTGAATTGGGTATTTTAAAAATTCTTTGAAACTTATTCCCACTTAGTCCTTATGTCTAAATGTAACCAATTACTTATCATGTTCGTGTGAGATTATTCAACAAACATACATGCAAGCTGGATATTGGAATGCAATGAGGAAAATAAAGAGATAAGGGAAGAGAGAATGCAAACACTTTTTTACGAGGTTCAGCCAACCCAACCTACATCCTCACCTTAAGCAACCCACTCAAGTGTTAATCCTTACTCCTTAAATTGGGACAGAGTTTCCCTTACAATCCGCTACTTACAAGAGGTGCAACTTCCTCTTAATCCGCTACTTACAAGAGGTACAGTTCCCTCCTAATCCACTGCTTACAAGAGATACAACTCTCTCCTCAAACCCGGTTCACAAACTAAACCGTGAATACAATTTAATCTGCAAAATACTCAATGTTGCTTCTACCAAAGCTAGTGAGTACAATTGATGTTCCTAATACATAATCATATGATGAAACTTGAAGCTCAAAATGTATGTAACGATACAATCATTAATGAATGATTATGCTTCAACACACAATTTCCCTTTTCATCAAAACTCCCAAGTAATGATATATTTAAACGCTTTGGAGAATATTAGGGTTCTAGTTCACTTTACAAAAATGCACGAATATCAAATGTGAACTTATCAAAAAGCTTTATCTTGAATATTATATCAATAAAAAAACAAAAATATTTCTTTCAAATATTCAATCACAACACGATCTTTGTAATATGCAAATATATATATATATATATACGATATGTATTCCAAAGATCAAAAACCCAATGTAATATCTTTTAGAAAATATCCCTCAATAATACATCGTTATGAACACTATGGATATTTAATCAAGTGTTTTAATATATCTAAAATATAGATCCATTAACTGAACACACACTTGTATCAAAACTGATTAACCTATGCCAAAAACCTTTCTTGAGTAGTAATCTTATGTAAGTAATTTATAAATAAATACACTCAAAATCAATCACTCAGTTTATGTTCAATAATTGATTTAGAGATGAGAAGTTCTTTGAAATATATATATATATATATATATATATATATATATATATATATATATCAACAAGCAAATCAGTATATATGAAAAACTCTTATGAGAATAAATGTGAACGTGCAGATTGATATACCAAACCTCAATACCAAGTTGAAATCAAGAAGTGTAAATATATTCCCTTTGATTTTCTGAGTTGATTTGTCTAAGCTTGATGATTGTAAGTTGAAGTGCAGGCAATCGTTTATCAATACGTTCAAGTTTCTCAATTCTCTATTCAACAAGATGTTCTCTTCTTTTCTCATTTGTCTTAGCTTCCACACTAGGATTTAGATGTTCAATATATAGGTGTTTAACCCTTAGAATCAATTTGACCATTGGATTGAAAAATATCTTGCAAGTTCTCTTAATAAAAATTAAATTTTTTAATTTTTCCTGTAAGTTCAGGCAACTGAAGTTCCTTAGTGCTTCAAAAAAAATCAACCTGAATACAAGGTCAGGCGACTGAAGTGGAGTTCAAGCTCCTGAAGTGACAATTTTAGGCGACCGAAGTCTCAGGTTCAGGCGACCGAAGTGTCTCGGCTAGGTTCTGTATTTCACCATTAATTCCTCAGATGACCGAACTTAATCTTCAGGCTTTTGAAAAAATTCTTCAAGCAACTGAAGTTGACTTCAGGCTACTGAAGTGATCTATTTCCTGAATTTTTCTCTATAGTTTGAAAATTATGCTTTTCTCTCTTTCTTGGCTCTTTTATAAAAGTATTTTCCGGGGTTTTGAAAATATTTCTAAGTCCATGATGTCCCCTAATGATGTTCATGAAATGCATGAGTCCTAAAGTCATTCTAGGGTAAATGTTGAGCCTCAAATTAAATCATATGAAAATATAAATACATGAGTTCTAAATACCCATTCCCATGACATTCTTGAACTTGGTGCTTGCATCTTCATTCTTGTACTCTTTGAGTTCCATGGATCTACCAAATTGTGTATACTTTATTCTTTATGGCTTCCATGACTTGTTATCCTTCCGTGCATGCTTAATATAGTTCATGTTCATATTCTCAATGCACAAATCAAATACCAAGTGAATTGTGTAATAACCCCAAAAAGGGATATAGAATATTAGGAGAGTGATTCCAAAAAAAAAAAATTAATTAATTAATTAATCGGATTTATAAAAAAAGAAAAAAATAATTAAAATTTATTTTGTATTTTTATTAATAAAATATATTATTATTAATATTAATTAAATATATTATTATTATTATTATTATTATTATTATTATTATATATAAACTTAACATCCTAAAGCTTGAAGCTTCAGGACGCAATTGGAGAGCCCGCCCCCCCCTTCTTCAATTTCTTCTTTAGTCTGCGCAGGAGACCTACGCAGTCTCTCTCTCTCCTCTTATTCTTTATCCTTCTCTCCTCAATTTTGTAGTAGATTCTTGTCCAATTGAGAATCAGAAGATACCGTTGAGCTCCATTCTCCGCTACCGTCATTTCTACCAGAGCGGATCGGTAGGAGAAGCAGCGTAGACGTATCTCGTGGGGTAAGCCAATTTCTCCTTTTTTCTTTAATTTCTAGAAAATTATAAGCCTGATTGAAGAACGGACACTACCACAAGAATCTAGGGGCGATTCCTTACAAGTCTAGCGGGACGAAATTCTCATGGGGTCGTCGTAGGCAAAATCCCAAATTTGGGGTACGGGGGTTATTAAGGGGCTTATTTTTAATTAATTAGGATTAATTTGAAAATTCTAAAATGTTGAGCATCTGGAGTTGAAGTAGGATTTCTGGTATTTAGGGCTCGGGTGAGCGCCGCCACGAGTGTAATTTTGGGACCCACATGCAAAATTCAAAAAATTAAGTAGGGGTGTTAAATATTAGTTTAAATGTTAATTTGAGGAATATGGAGCCTAGGGAAGGTTAGATGGGTATTATTTTGGGAAAATAGGTTAATTAATCTGAGGAAAATGCAAATTGCAGGATTTGAATTTCGGGCGCCAAGGGTGTGGGATTTTGGGTTTTAACGAGACTCTCAGTAAGCCAAGTAAGGGGAATAAATTATAGCAGCATTTTTAAAATTACTGTTTAAATTAATATGTGAAAATGAGCATATGGAATTTTCCCTGAAAATGATTATGATATAAATATTAGATAAATTGTGTGGCGTGTGAGTAATATTAAATTGTGAATATTAAATGAAAATTGTGTGGTATGTGACTTATATTGTAAAATGTGGAATATAACGATGTGTGTTTTCTAAGAAAATATTGAAATGAGAATGATTGATATGATATTTATACGTGAGTAGAAATTATTTGCATGAAAAGAGTTTGCACAAATTACTGATATGAGTATTTGTGGAAATACGTGAAATATAATATATATTATTATGAAATGATGAAATGTGCACAAAAAATGATGAGAATATTTATATTAAATTGAATTGAGATATACTGAAATATGAGTGATGATATGCCAACACCGCACAATAATTGCGGGTTGGTAGTATTCCTTTCCTACTGATGTCGTTGGGGAGGTATGCTCAGTATGGAGATTGTGTGTGTGTATGTGTGTGAAGTTCCTACTGATGTCGTTGGGGAGGTATGCTTAGTATGGAGGTTGTGTGTGTGTGGGTGAAGTTCCTACTGATGTCATTGGGGGGGTATGCTCAGTATGGAGACTATGTGTGTGTGTGTGAAGTTCCTACTAATGCCGTTGGGGAGGTATGCTCAGTATGGAGATTGTGTGTGTGTGTGTGAAGTTTCTACTGATGTCGTTGGGGAGGTATGCTCAATAGGGAGATTGTGTGTATGAAGTTCATACTTATGTTGTTGGGGAGGTATGCTTAGTGTGGAGATTATGTGTGTGTGAAGTTCCTACTGATGCCGTTGGGGAGGTATGCTCAGTAAGGAGATTGTGTGTATGAAGTTCCTACTGATGTCGTTGGGGAGATATGCTCAGTATGGAGACTGTGTGTGTGTGTGAAGTTCCTACTAATGCCGTTGGGATGGTATGCTCAGTATGGAGACTCTGTGTGTGTGTGTGTGAAGTTCCTACTGATGTTGTTGGGAAGGTATGCTCAGTATGGAGACTATGTGTGTGTGCGAAATTCCTACTGATGCCATTGGGGAGTTATGCTCAGTATGGAGACTCTGTGTGTGTGTGGAGTTCCTACTGATGTCGTTGGGGAGGTATGCTCAGTATGGAGACTGTGTGTGCGTGTGAGATTCCTACTAATGCCGTTGGGGAGGTATGCTCAGTATGGAAATCGTGAATGTGTTGAGAATTGGAATTATGTGAATTAATGTATTATGTAAAGTATATAAATGTGAATTTATGTATACATAGATATGTAATGAGTTAAAATGGGAAATGATTATAAAAAATGAAAGAGTGTGTGTTTTATAAAATAAATAATTGAGGTGAAGTGAAACTCTTCACTTGATGGCTTACTGAGTATGGTGAGTGCCCTGATAGGTATCAGATGTGGTCATTCCTAGCTGGATAACGTGTTAGGGTAGAGGGAAGCTACCTGTATGGACGGGCAATCTTTCCTATTCTCAGGAACTTCGCGGGTAATTATGTGTGTTGGAAATGAATAAACTTGAGAAATGGTTTTAAAGTTTATAAAATCTTGTGTTGTATATCTATATGATTATGTGAATGTGAATATCAGTGTATTTTCTCAGATGAAATGTTGTTTTGAAAAATAAAGCATGTTATAACTGAACTCATATGGCCACACACTGTAAATAATTTATTCCTTCTTACTGAGATGTGTCTCACCCAAATTATCTAAATTTTTTAGGGAACAGGGATAGACCAGGTGATAGAGCTCCGTGATCATAGGGAACTGGGACCCTGACACACAGGGTGAGTTTTTGGATTAGGGAATGTGTAATTTCCCTAGAGTTGGGTTGTTTTGAGTTTGTGATGATGATGTATATATGTGTATGTAAATACTCTGGGTATTGTATTTTAGATGATATATATTGTCTTCCACTGTTAGGTTGTAATAATAAAATAACCTTTTACTTGGTACCCATTGCAAGTCGGATCGTATGATTGGTAGTAGGGTTGTTGACGTGGCCAATTTATGAATGTTATAGATGACGAGTGAATATTTATTTATTAGTGAAAAAAAAATTTGTACGAAAAAAAAATTGGGGGTGTCACAATTTGTCATTATCAAAATAGGATTGGACTCATAGAGTCAACATACACATAAAAAGAAAATTTTCCCAAAACCAAAACACTATCTTTCCTATAACCTAAAATACCACTTATACATACATCCTCCTGCTTTGTATAAATTAAAACCAAACTCTATCTATTTTACCTGAATTATTACTACTCCTCCCTATCTAATGTTGATCCCCACTGAACAGATGTGGGTACTTCTATCATATTTCTTCCTCGAGCTCCCACGATGCTTCCTCTACTGCATGATTCCTCCACAGGACTTTTACTAGTAGAATTCTTTTAGTACTTAACTTCTGTTCTTTTCTATCTAAGATCTGTACTGGTGTCTCCTCATATGCAAGTGTATCCCTAAGCTCTATCTCCTCGTAGTTGATCACATGGGAGGGATCTGAGACATATTTCCTTAACATGGAAACATGAAATACGTCATGTATTCTAGATAGAGCTGGTAGTAAAGCTAGCCCGTAGGCAACTAGACCCACTCTTTCTAGTATCTCGAGTGGGCCAATAAACCTAGGGCTTAGCTTACCCTTCTTCCCAAATCTCATAGCCCCTATCAGCAGTGTTACTTTCAAAAACACCTAATCTCCCACTTCGAACTCCAACTTTTGGCAACAAGTATCTGCGTAGCTTTTCTACCGACTCTGCGCTACACTGATTCTGTCTTTAATAAGTTAGACTTTATCGTACGCCTGTTGTACTAATTCTGGTCCTAAAACTCGCCTCTCACCCATTTCATTCTAGTATAATGGAGAATGACACCCCCTGCCATATAACGTCTCATAAGGTGTCATGCCGATGTTGGCGTGATAGCTGTTATTATCCGCAAACTCAACCAGAGACATATACTAGGTCCAACTACCCCTGAAATCTAGCACACATGCTCGTAGCATATCCTCAAGTATCTAGATCGTCCATTTTGTCTACCCATTGGTCTGAAAATGGAAGGTCATGCTGAATGATAACTGAGACCCCAGAGCCTCCTATAAGCTCCTCCAAAATTGTGATGTAAAACATGGGTCTCAGTCTTAAACTATAGACATTGGCACTCCATGAATAAAGAGTTATGATCAACCGTACTTAAGCCTAGAGAGATGAATAAAATTTTATTAGGCTTTTAAGACTCCAAGATAAGTTAAGGATTAGACGATGCTTAACATATGATTCATTTCCTAAAGCCCAGTCTTGCACAATGGATTGAGTGTGTTCAACATAAGAATTGTACATTCAAGCACGGATTAAGCATTAAGAATTTTATACCAAGCAAGGATATTTTTGTTCATTTGGAAGTGGATTTTAATTAAGCTATAGCCAATGATTTCATATTTTAACCAATGAATATATGCAATAAGTTTAGATTGGTTATATACTTGGATTTGCAGATTGACTTGATTCTCAAATGATCTTAGTATACCAAAGGTGGAATGAATATGCTAAGATTTGACATTTTAGGGACAAACCACTTCGTAGGCCAATAGACATCACTCTTCCAAAGCCTAGAACCTAAGAAAAGCATTTATGTAACTCCAAATAGAATTTGTTCCTCCATAAGTTCTAATGAGTTTCCTTTCTGTTGACTCTATGAGTCCAATCCTGTTTTGATAATGACAAATTACTTGGTATTTGATCTGTGCATTGAGATTGTAAACAGGAACAATATTTAGCATGCACGGAAGGTTAGAAAGTCATGGAAGCCATAAGGATTAAAGGATATACAACTTGGCACAATCCAAGGAAATAAAAGAGTAAAAGAATGAAGATGCAAGCGGCAAGTTCAAGATCGTCATGGGAATGGGTATTTAGAACTAAATGTATTTACAAATTTCATATGACTTAATTCGAAACTCAAAATATACGCTAGACTGACCTTAGGACTCATGCATCTCATGAAAATATTTTTGGGGTTATTCATTGACGTAGAGACTCTATTTAAAATCCCAAAAAAATTTTTATAAAAAAGCAAAGCAAGAAAAAAAATGTTTTTTGAAAATAAAATAAAATAACTGAAGTTGGACTGCCTAGACGACTGAGGATTACTCTCAAACGTCTGAAGAATTTCCTCAGAATACTGAAAAATTAGTTCAGTCGTCTAAAAATTAATTATTGAAACTCAGAATAGGCAGAACAACTTCAGACGTCTGAACCTTCCGTTGAGTTGTCTGAAGCAAGGGCTTCAAAAGTCTAAACCTTAAGTTTAGTCGTCTAACCCTATGTCCAGTTTAATTTTTCAAAGCTTTAAGGAATATCAGACGTCTGAACCCTAATCTTTAATCGTCTGAACTTGCGGGAAGTTTAAAAATAATATCTTTAGCGAGAGAACATGCGGGTTATATACTTGATCAAATTGATCCAATGGTCAGGATTTATCCTAAGGCTAAGATTACCTATATAATCAACCTCTAAACCCTAGTCCCCCAATGTTTTGGATAATATTGAGAAACTTGAACATATTGCAATACGTTCGCCTACACTCCAACTATATGCATCAAGTTTAGGCAAATCATCTCATCTTTTCGAAGGGATTTCATTTACACATCTTGAAAGCAAGCTCTGGTGATTGAGGTTTGGTAAATAAGGGAATGGTTTGTGTTTTCAATATATAGATATCTTGAAGATTTTTCATATCTCATATTCATACATCTATTACTCTTACTGAGAAAGGAAAAATCTTGTGTTGATACATAAAAATTTATTTGTGAAAGGATTTTCTAAACATTGAATATTTGAAGATCGTCAAGTTCTTATTTTCATTCAAATACTCAATATTTGGTTATTGCAAAATCTACTTGATTTAAAAGTCTAAAGGTTCTCAATATATATATTTGTGAGAAATTTTGTTGTGACAAGTAGTATTTAAATCTTTACAATATTCAAAGTCTTTTATTTATTCAAAGATTCAACTTCACAAATTATTTTATAGCAAGAACTTAGATTTTCATAATATTCAAGACAAATTTTTAGTAAGTTCACATTCGGTATTCTTGCATCTAGAAAGTTGAACTAAAATTCTAAGTTCTCCAAAGCATTTACTTATATAATTATTTTGGGATATTTGATCAAAGGGAAATTTTGTGAAGCATATCATTCATATAACGATTACATCGTTACATACATACTGAGCTTCAAGTTTTATCATATGGATATGTGTTAGGAATTTCCATTGTACTCACTAGCTTTATTAGAAGCAATATTGAGTTGTTTTGTAGATTCGAAATTCTATATTGTAATCACGATTCGGTTTGTGAACCGGGTGAGGAGGAAGCTATGCCTCTTGTAAGCAGTGGATGTAAGGGAAGCTCCGCCTCAGTTAAAGGAGCAGGGATTTGGTGGAATCCTTGAGTGAGTTGCTCAAGGTGAGGACATAGGCTGAGTTGGCTGAATCTCGTAAAAATTGTGTTTGCCTTCTCTCTTCCTTTACTCCTTTTAATTTCCGCAACGTATTTCATTACCTATCTTACATGTGTGTATGTTGAATAACCTCACACGCACTTAATAATTAATTAGGTAAAATAGAATTTATTGAGATAATAATTTGAATTAAATTCAAACCCCTGTAATTAAATTGTTAAGCATAGAAATAGGGATTAAGCTGTAAAATAATCTTTAATATTTTTAAAATACCTAATTCACCCCCCCCCCTTTGGATTACACCTGAATTAATATTTGGTATCAAAGCGAGTTTACATAGACTTAACCGTCATTTTTGTAGAAAGATCACATAGCACACATCGGTGTAAGTCCATTCAGTGAGGGACACTCGTCCACTAGACCACCTATTTTCTGCAGTGTAAATTACACCTATTGGAAAAGAAGAATGAGTATATATCTTTTAAATGTCGATTGGAAAGTGTGGAAAATTGCTTCCAAGGGAAACCATATCCCGATGAAAGTAGTTGATAACATAACTGTACCCAAAACTAAAGGTGAGTATATTAAAGAAGATTGGAAATCTATAAAAATAAATGCTACTGCAATGAACTTGCTATTTTGTGCACTATATGTAAATGAGTTTAATAGGGTGATGGCATGTAATTCTGCTAAAGAGATTTGGAAAAAATTAGAAGTCACATATGAAGGTACTAAGGAAGTAAAAGATAGTAGGATAGACATGCTCACTAGTGACTAATGAATCTATTCAATCCATGTACACTAGATTCACACACATCACGAATTCTTTAAATACTCTTGGTAAATCTTACCCTACTTATGAGTTGATCAAGAAAATACTTAAGGGACTACCTCAAGTTTGGGAAGCTAAAGCTACTGCAATATCAAAAGGGGGAAATTTGAAGGAGATGTCTGTTGATGAACTAATTGGATCGCTCATCACCTATGAGCTTGCAATAAATGAGAGGAAGAATGAGAATGAGCAAATTAAAGCAAAGAAAGCTATAGCTCTTAAAGCATCATCTCACTACTCTAGTGAGGGAACTGATTCATAATTCGATGAAAACATGGCACTTATCACTAAGAAATTTAAGAGTTCATGAGAAAGAATAAGAAATACACTAGAAAATTCAAGGGCTCAAAAACAAAAAAGGGAGAGTCAAGTAGAAGGAAGCAAAAGGATGATCCTCCCATGTGTTATAACTGTAGAGAATTTGGACATATCAAGCCAGATTGTCCCCATCTGAAGAAAGTTTTTAAGAAGAAGAAGAAGAAGAAGGCTCTAAAGGTGGGCTGGGACACTCACAGTACAAGTAGTTCAGAATCTGAATCCAGTGATGACGAGATTGCGAATATATGTCTGATGGCTCACGATGACCATGAGATGTGCTTGAGATTGTCCTCCTCGAAGGACAAGTGGTATATGGAGAGCGGATGCTCGACAAAGCTAAATTCGCATCTATCATATCCAAAAATGAAAGATTCATTACATTTGGGGAAAACTCTAAAGGTAAAATCATTGGAGTTGATAAGGTTGGTAAGGAACCTTCACTTGTCATTGATAATGTGTTATTAGTTGATGGATTGAAACATAACTTATTAAGTATAAGTCAACTATGTGATAAAAGTTATAAAGTCTCATTTGAACATGACAAATGCACTGTAGAAAACAAATCTGAAAACAAAATATTGTTTACTGCTGATCATCATGAAAATGTCTACATCACTAGCCTTGACAATCTTGCTTCTCAACATGTTACTTGTTTTTCTGCTATAAATGAGATTAGTTGGATTTGGCATAGAAGACTAGGACATGCAAACATGGACTTAATATCTAAACTTGTTAAGGGAGAATTAGTTAAGGGATTGCCCAAGACTAAATTCGTGAAAGATAAAATTTGTGATGCATGTCAATTAGGAAAACAAGTTAGAACTAGCTTTAAGAAGAAGAAAGTAATTCCACTACTAGGCCACTTCAAATGCTACACTTAGATTTATTTGGTCTAAACCCAACTCAGATTTTAGGAGAAAAATCATATACATTCGTCATAGCTGATGATTATTCAAGATATACATGGGTACAATTTTTAAGTCACAAACATGAAGCAGGTGAAAAATTCATTAAACTGTGTAATAAAATTCAAAATGAAAAGGGTTATACTGTCACTAAAATCCGAAGTGATAGGGGTAGAGAATTTAAGAATCAAGGCATGGAAAACTACTGCAATTCATTAGGAGTAGCTCATAATTTTTCGGCTTTTAGAACACATAGCAGAATGGTGTAGTTGAAAGAAAGAATAGGTCCATACAAGATATTATCAGAACTATGCTTACCAAACATAAACTACCTAAGTACTTCTGGGCTGAGGCAGTAAATACCGTCTGCTATGTTCTAAATAGAGTTTTGATTAGACCATCTCTAAATAAGACTCCTTACGAATTATGGAATGACCATAGACCAAACATATCATATTTTCATGTCTTTGGCTATAAATGTTTTGTGCTTAGAGACAATAAACATTTAGGAAAGTTTGATGTGAAATCAGATGAAGTTATCTTTGTGAGGTATGCCTTAGATAGTAAAGCCTACAAAGTATATAATAAATGAACATTAATTGTTATAGAATCCATTCATGCAGTATTTGATGAGTCAAACCCCTTCTCTTAAAGGACTGATGAAGATGAAATTGAGATAAATATTGAATTTGAAAAACTGTCTATTGAAAATGATTCAGAAAAGAGAAATGAAATTAAGGAACCATCTGCTTAAATTAATCAAATTAAAAATGAGGTTAATGAATTTCCTAGAGAATGAAAGTACATAAAGAGTCATCCCATTGATCAAATAATAGGTGAACCATTACATGGAGTAGTCACACAATCCTCACTTAGGAATATGATTAGTCATTTTGTCTTTCCGTCTCAAGAAGAACCTATGAATGTGAGTGAAGCAATTGAAGATGAATCTTGGGTGATGTCCATGCAAGAAGAGTTAAACTAGTTTGAGAGAAATAAAGTGTGGACATTAGTTCCTAGACCTGAGGATAAGACAATTATTGGAACAAAATGGATATATAAGAACAAGAAAGATGAACATGGGGTAGTTGTTAGAAATAAGGCAAGACCAGTGGCTCGGGGATATAACTAGGAAGAAGAAATAGATTTTGAAGAAACCTTTGCACCTATAACTAGAATGGAAGTCATTCGTATGTTGTTAGCCTATGCTGCTTTTAAGGATTTCAAGCTGTATCAAATGGATGTCAAAAGCGCATTTTTAAATGGTTACATAAGTGAAGAGGTATATGTAGAACAACCCCCAGGTTTTGAAAACCATAAGTATCCAAAACATGTTTATAGACTAACCAAAGCCTTGTATGGTTTAAAGCAAGCTCCTATAGCTTGGTATGAAAGGCTAAGCGGATTTTAATAAATCAATCGAAGTACATTAGAGATCTGCTCAAAAAGTTTAACATGAAAGATGGAAAAATACTAGGGACACCTATGAGCTCTTCATTGAAATTAGACAAAGATGAACAAGGTATACCAATAGATGTCAAGTTCTATCGTGGAATGATCAGTAGCCTACTATATCTGACTGCAGCAAACCTAACATAATGTTCAGCGTATGTTTGGGTGCAAGATTTCAGGCTGCACCAAAAGAGTCACATTTGTTAGCTTTCAAACGAATACTTAGATACCTAATAGGAACTATTGAACTAGGGTTATGGTATCCTAAGTATACATCCTTTGAGATTATCAGCTATTCAGATGTTGATTTTGTTGGTAGCAAAGTGGATAGGAAGAGCACGAGTGGCACATATCATTTCTTAGGACATTCTTTAGTCTCTTAGTTTTCCAGGAAGCAAAATTCAGTTGCTCTTTCCACAGCTGAGGAAGTTTTTGTACTCAAACGCTATACATGAAGGAACAACTTACGGATTTCGAATTAAACTATGACACAATTCCCATAAGGTGCAACAATATGAGTGCAATAAACATCTCAAAGAATCCTATATTACATTCATGAACTAAATATATTCAAATTAGACATCATTTTCTTCATGATCATGTGCAAAAAGGAGATGTGACACTTGAGTTTGTATGCACAGATGAATAAGGGGTAGACATATTCACTAAACCACTTACAGATGATAGGTTTATCCAAATTAGATGTGAATTAGGTATGATACATAATCAAAAAGTTGCCTAAAATTATATTAGACGACATAATTCAGGGGGAGCAACATCACTTAATATTCACAATTGGTTAAAAATTTCAAATTCGACTCATTTGTTCCCATTTGGTATCGCATTTGTTCACATTTGGTATTAAACCCATATCATGATGAGTGCATGTTAACTGACATATGTTAATCCTCACATAACTTTAGAACTTTAGTGACTGTTTTTGCTTATCCATGTCTATGAAATTTGACACACTGTGTATGTTCACATTACAATTTAATTCAACAACACAGTTATTTGCATTAGTAAGGGGGAGAAATAAATTGAATTAACACAGGGAGACATATTTCACAAAAAAAAAAATTTCAAATCTGAAGGTTGCATTTTTTTTTTTTTTAAAAATTGAGATTTAATTATGTCCGAACATTTTTGTTATATACCTTTTTGTTGATGTCAAAAGGGAGAGAAGAATATAAGGTTATAGCAAAAATAGTTGGCGAAAGTGCTTAAGTATATGAGTTATACGTGCAAAACTAATTGTGTATGAGCATATTTCATATTGCTAAATAATTGATTGTGCATTATTTCATGGGGAGTCGTGTTAGGCGTAACTTATTTTATATTTTTGCTCGTGTATTTGTCATCATCAAAAAGGGAGAGATTGTTGACGCTATGAGTCCAATCCTGTTTTGATAGTGATAAATCATTTAGTATTTGATCTATGCATTGATATTGTGAATAGGAATAATATTTAGCATGCACGGAAGGTTAGAAAGTTATGGAAGTCATGAGGATTAAAGGATATATAGCTTGGCACAAACCATGGAAATAAAAGAGTAAAAGAATGAAGCGGCAAGTTCAAGATAGTCATAGGAATGGGTATTTAGAACTGAATGTATTTACATGTTACATATGATTTAATTTGAAGCTCGAAATATACCTTAAACTAACCTTAGGACTCATGCATCTCATGAAAATCTTTTAGGGGTTATTCATTGACTTAGAGACTCAATTTAAAATCCCAAAAAATGTTTTATAATGAAGCAAAGCAAGAAAACAAAAATGATTTTTGAAAATAAAATAAAATAATTGAAGTTGGACTGCCCAGACAACTGAGGATTACCCTCAAACGTCTGAAGAATTTCCTTAGCATACTGAAAAATTAGTTCATTCGTTTGAAAAATTAATTGCTGAAACTCAGAACAGGCAGAACACCTTCAGACGTTTGAACCTTCTGTTGAGTTGTCTGAAGCAAAGACTTCAAAAGTCTGAACCTTAAGTTCAGTCATCTAACCCTGTGTCCAGTTTAATTTTTCAAAGCTTTAAGGAACATCAGACGTCTGAACCCTAATCTTCAGTCATCTGAACCTGTGGAAAGTTTAAAAATTAGATCTTTAGTGAGAGAACACGCGAGTTATATACTTGATCAAATTGATCCAAAAGTCAAGACTTATCCTAAGGCTAAGATTACCTATATAATCAACCTCTAAACCCTAATCCCCCAACGTTTTGGATAATATTGAGAAACTTGAACATATTGCAATACGTTCGCCTGCACTCCAACTATATTCATCAAGTTTAGGCAAATCATCTCAGCTTTTCGAAGGGATTTCATTTACATATCTTGAAATCAAGCTCTGGTGATTGAAGTTTGGTAAATAAGGGATTGGTTTGTGTTTTCAATATATAGATATCTTGAAGATTTTTCATATCTCATATTCATACATTTATTACTCTTAATGAGAAAGGAAAAATCTTGTGTTGATACATAAAAATTTATTTGTAAAAGGATTTTCTAAACATTGAATATTTGAAGATCTTCAAGTTCTTATTTTCATTCAAATACTCAATATTTGGTTATTGCAAAATCTACTTGATTTAAAAGTCTAAAGGTTCTCAATATATATTTGTGAGAAATTTTGTTGTGACAAGTAGTATTTAAATCTTTGCAATATTCAAAGTCTTTTATTTATTCAAAGATTCAACTTCACAAATTATTTGATAGCAAGAACTTAGATCTTCATAATATTCAAGACAAATTTTTAGTAAGATCACATTTCGTATTCTTGCATCTAGAAAGTTGAATTAAAATCCTAAGTTCTCCAAAGCATTTATTTATATAATTATTTTGGGAGATTTGATCAAAGGGAAATTTTGTAAAGCATATCATTCGTATAACGATTACATCATTACATACATACTGAGCTTCAAGATTTATCATATGGATATGCGTTAGGAATTTCCATTGTACTCACTAACTTTGTTAGAAGCAATATTGAGTTGTTTTTGCAAATTTGAAATTCTATACTGTAATCACGGTTCGGGTTCTAAACTAGATAAGGAGGAAGTTGTGCCTCTTATAAGCAGCAAATGTAAAGAAAACTCCGTCCCAGTTAAAGGAGTAGGGATTTAATGGAATCCTTGAGTGGGTTGCTCAAGGCGAGGACGTAGGCCAGGTTGGCTGAACCTTATAAAAATTGTGTTTTCCTTCTCTCTTCCTTTACTCCTTTTAATTTCCGCAACGCATTTAATTACCTATCTTGCATGTGTGTATGTTGAATAACCTCACACGCACTTGATAATTTATTTGGGTAAAATAGAATTTCTTGAGATAATAATTTGAATTAATTTCAACCTCTGTAATTAATTTGTTAAACATAGAAATAGGGATTAAGTGGTAAAATAATCTTAAAAAATTTTAAAATACCCAATTCACCCCCCCCCCCTCTTGGGATTACACATGAATTAACACTTTCTTTACAACCCACACCATTTTTCTATCTTTGAGTCTTGATGGGTTAGGACTAGGTGGTACTCTGACTCTCCAGACCTGTTTGCATTTTACACCTTTCCTTTTAAACGGGCAATCAAATTTTATGTGCCCCTTCTTTTTACATAAAGCACAATAGGTATGAGTGTAAGGACTAGAGGAGATACTAGCATAATGTTTGGACTCTCTCACGAAGTACCCCATGTATAGATTCTTCCTTTTCCTATTTTCAATTCCATTAAACCCTATTCCTTCTTTGTATAAGGCCATCTTTTGTGATCCTAAGAGCTTGTCAAAGTTTTCTTTGCCCCTAGAAAATGTATGGATGATCTTAGTTTGATCCTCAACTTTTCTTTCTAGGTCTTGAATTTTTAGATCTTTTAAACCCTTGCAAACACCTTGTAGTTTTATGAATTCTTTAGACATTGTGTTTGCTTTACACTCGAGTTCTGAAATAAGACAATCCTTTTTATTATCACTAGAGATTTGAGATTTTAAGACATTCAACTTTTGTTCCAACATTTCATTCTTTTTTACTAATTTTTATACCATTTTTCCTTTCAACAAGTACTTTTGACTCACATTCTTTCAAAGATGTCTCACACTTGTTTTTCAAAACAATATAATGTTTAACGACTTTAACAAGAGACTTATGAGTTTTAATGTATTCTAGTTTGTGTTCCTCATAAGTTGGCATGCTAATCATCGTATTCACTACAATAATCACTACTAGAAGTATCATCACATTTAACACAATCATTGCATGAATGATTTAATGAGGTGGAGGGAGACGAATTTACCCCTTCGTCAGTTAAGGCTATAAAGCACTGATTATTTCCTCCATTATCCTTTGAGCTTGACTTGCATGAGGTGATACCTTTTTCTTGCTTAAGTTCACCATACTTCTTTTCGAGTTCCTCCCATATTTCTTTAGCACTATGACATGCCATAACTTCATAAAGAATGTAAGAATCTAAAGCATACAACAAGGTGTTCATGGCATCAACATTTATTTGCATTAAATCCATGTCATTGTCATTCACCTCATTTTCCAATTTGGGAACTTCAACAGAATCAATAGTTTTCATGGGCACAATATATCCATGAGTAATAACTATTCAGAACCTTCATTTTAAAGCTTTAACATATATGGTCATTCTAAATTTCCATTCGGCAAAATTTTCACCACAAAACACTAGAGGGTTCATAGAAAACCTTCCCTCACAATATGGGGATGCACCAACACGAGCCATCATGATCCTTTTACAAAATAACGTTTAAGTCTAGGTAACAAGGCTCTACTACCAATTGTTGACTTTGGTGCAATCCCAAGAGGGGGGGTGAATTGGAGATTTAAAAATTTCTTCCAAGGTCAACCAGTCTAGTAACAGTATTACGCAACCCAGGGGCATTCTCAATGTATATGAAATTGCAAATATGATATATTATACAATTTTCAAAACATACAATGCAATCCCATTATTTCCCAATCAAATGCAATATTGTGCCAATTAGATTTGCATTATATTCAGCAAGGAAATTAAATCAAGCACAACGCAGAATATAATGCAGGAAATGTAAACTTGACACTGAATATGATATCGGGGTTAGGTCAATCCTACCTACGTCCTTGCCTTGGCTCACAAGCACAAGGATTCCATTAAAGGTTCACTTCACGGGTGGAGTGGCACAATTTAGAACACCTTACCAGGATGGTGCACTTAACTTTTCTAATCGGATCGAAGCCAATCCAGGACTTTTATAAGGGCAAGTCTCCCTCTTCAGGCCCATGCCTGGAATACAATAATCAATATAATTTTTGCATATAAATAAAGTGCTTCTACACAAGTAGAAATGTACCACAATAAAGTCCAGATAATTATGTATGCTCAATACCAATAATGTGTGCTAAACACTCAATCTAATGTAAATTTATTGTTGACCCTATGGGTCATGCCCCCGGTTTTGATAATGACAAATACTGGTAATTGATGGCTATCAAGTTTGTGTGCAGGTTTATATTCACAAATACTTTGATGGCACATGAAGTAGAGCGTGAAGACCTTGAAGATCATTTATGTTGTAATTCGTTATTATTCATTTGGGTCTGTAATAGTAATATAGAAAAGGTTTGTAATATTTAATGCATATCATGCATGCAAGAACTACAAGCTCAAGGGCCTTAGAATGACTCTAGGTCCCTACACATTACTTGAAAATCAAATGACCTTTGACAAGACTTTGGTCGACCTTCAGTCGACCGACGCCAAATTTTTTTTTTTTTTTTTTTTTGTGTCTTCAAGAAGACCTAGACTAACCTTAGGACTTCCTATACTTCATAAAAAAATGCCCTATAGTATTAGCATTAATCATCATATGAATAGGAACAATTTAATAAAGGGAAAAAGATCAAAATTCCAAAGGATGGCAAGTTCTGTCAATCAAACTCAGTTACACTGTGATCTTCGGTCAACCGAACCCCCACCGGGTCAACAATTTAACCACTCGATCAACGAATCAAAATGAATATATACCATCATTGGTTGACTGAACCTTCCTAGGTCAACAAGATTGACAACTCGGTTGACCGCCCAGAATTATACGGGCAACATCCTAGTCAACCGAATCCCAACGTGGGAAATGCCAACCTCCTGGTCGACCGAACCTCCTAGTTCAAAATCACATGGTCGACCAAACCACGTTGAATTGGAAAAATCGCCTTTGGAACCCTCATTACAGTCGACCAAACTCTCAGTTCAATTTTTCAACAGTTGACTGGACTTTGTCACTTGGTCAACCGAACCTTAAGTTCGGTCGACCGGTGCTCTCAGGTTGGACAATTTTTTTACAGAGGTTAAAAGCTTTTAAAGGGGTTAACTTTGCTAAAATGTTTTAAAACAATCCTAATAATACCCTACATATCCCGAACAGTTATAATTTTGGGGAACTCTATATATACCTCCTCATTTGTAAGGATTAGCATGAGATTAGCAAAAGTGATTCGGAAAATTTCTCTCAAACATTTTATAGCCCTTTTGCTATATACTCAACACTCTAAGCAAATTTTTCACACTCTCTTTGATTCTTCTTTGCAAAACCATCTTTGATAAAGAGAGCGTTTATTGTATTCTCTTTGAAAACTAAGATGTAGTCCCAAAAGTGGGATGAATTGGATTTAAAATTTTCTTTTACTTATTTTTAATGTATTCTTGACTTCTTATTGATTTACTAAATGCACAACCATTTAAACAATCAAGTAACCAATCAATCAATCAAACCCATTATCCAAAACACAATATTCAAACCAAGATATATAAGATACAAGATTTTAGCTCTTGTTTATTTGCAGCCCTGAAAATATGAAAGTTTGATTCAGGTCCTGTGGTTAATTGCAATCCTCTTGATAACGAATTAGCTTTCTCAAAGTTATTTTCAACAAAGCATTCACACTCTTCCCAAAATTCAGAATTCAAATAAACTCTTAGTAAATTTATCTTTGGGTGTTAACCAAGTAACGTACTCCCTTATGGTTTCCGCAAAGTATGGTTTAACCAACGTACTTCCCTTTTGGTTTCCACAACCCAAATCAAAATTAGACTTTAATTTTACTTGATTTCCAAATATACGTAGTATATATAATTAAGAAATTAAATCATCTACGCAATTTAAATGTGCTAAAAATAAAGAGTAAGGGAAAGAGAGAGTGAGACTGGGATTTTTACGAGGTTCAGCTTATACTCAACCTACGTCATCGCCTTTGGCAAACCACCAAAGGATTCACTAAAATCAGTTCCTTTGCTGGGCAGAACAACATTGTTTACACACTCTGTCAGTAGGCTAGAGTCCACCTCTCCAAATGATGTACCCTCGTTTGGTCACTCCTTCAAATAAGCTAGAGCCCGCCTCTCTAAGCGATATCCTCACACTTAGCCAATGATCCAAATAACCTTGAATCGTCTATATCTAAAAGATACAAATCAAATAGATGTACAAAGAATTGCTCCTACAAGAACTGATTAGTACTGTTCAAAACTATATACTTCAATGTAATTCGCAATATGAAATTCAGATTGAAGCTCTAGAAGTATTTCACCATATGATTCTTTCAATGGATGAAAGAATTAGTAGTTGTAGCACAATAATAGTGAGTACAATCAACAAGAACTCAGTAAGCTTTGTATAATTTGAGAGCAAGAAAGAGCTTTGAGAATTTAAGAACAATTGAGAGAGATTTTGAATGTTGAATTGAATTCTTTGTTGTTAAATCAATTTAACTTGGGTGTATTTATATATGTAGAAAAGTATCTAACTTGTTCCCTAAGTTTACTTGGAGTAGGGTCCAAGATTTAAATAATTTTGAGCCTCAAGTAATTGAATATTTCAAAATATATCCGTTATGTATTTTAAATTTTGCCACGTGACAGTTGACTGTGAGGACTCTAGCAGTCGCCTGTTAATGTATTACACGTATAAAATGCATAAGCAATAAGATGGCAGTCGCTTGTCAATAGAGGAGTTAGGCGTCTATCACTGAACAATTGGGTTTTTTAAATATGACCAGAAGGGTGACAGAGGACTGTCAAAACATAGTTAGACGTCTCAAGTTGCACTGATAGTCACCTGTCAAGATCTAAATAGTTGACTGTCATGTTTCTATCTATTTATTTAAAACCCTTTAACATGGCAATTGACTGTCCACGTGCAGTTAATCGCCTATCAAGCAATTTTTTTCTTATTTTAAAATATTTTTGTTCTCTCTCTTCTTTGCTTATTTAATCTTTGGAATATCAATTTGTTTTTCTTTGAAAAATAAGTTCCAAGACTTAAAACAAGGTTTCTAGGTCTCTTTGCCTAATGAGCTTCAAAATGAAAATTCATACTTGAATCATACTTGAAGTACTTACAAAACTTGTTCTAAAGATTCATTTGACTCTTCTTTGCTTTGAGTTCTCTTTATTGTTGAGCTTCAATGATCTTGAATTTGATGTGAGATTTCAAGATTTATCTCTTTTGATCTTTCAATATTACTTTAGATTTTGAGCTTCATTGATCTTTGAACTTTCCATGTTGATCACATGAGCTTTCATTCTTGAAGCTTTTTCTTTAAAATCAATGCTTTCATGATCTTCAAGTTTTAATACGTGCCTTAAGCTTGATATAATCATCCTTCTTTGAAGTACAAGCTTTCATGAATTTTTTACATTACATTCATCATTTAGTCCTGAAAAGACATCACTAAACAAAGCATGTTAAGTTCCACTTGTTTGTTAACATCAAAACAAGATGTCAAGCTTTGTAAGGTCAACACTCTTCATTTGCATTATTGTTGCAACTTGAATAGTGAATATATTTGTGTGTTTTCATACATTACTCTAAAGCTAGTATACTCTCTCATTTATTATTGTTGAAATCATTTTTAGAGAGTTAATTTGAGTTTATCCCAGATTATTTCATTGATAAATATTATCTTGGGATAACTCGTTTGATCATGTGAATCTTGCATTATTGTTACAAGTATTCAAAGGCTTGTTCTTGTACTTTGTGAAATAATTTTTTTTTTTAAACAAGCTTGATTTCAAATATCTCTTGTGTTAGAATCTTGAGAAAATCATCTTATAGATATTTTGATTACATTCTCTAAAAATCTTTGAAACCCTATTTATGGTTGATATATATTTATATATTGTTTCAAATATAGATTGCTAACACACTCTCACACTTGAATTGCCTAGTGACATTATCTTGAGAGTTGTAGTATTATCTACACTGAGCCTATAGTTCCTATATTATTAATGTGCATTGATTACTTAATTATACTAAGCTTAGTGGTACAAATATGCTTATATAAGAAGCATTTCTGTGTACGAAAAAATTTACATCTATTGTAATTCCAGGCATGGCCTAAGGGGGTTTGGTCCAGCCTAGAAGGATCAGGTTGGGGTGAGCTCTATGAATTTGACCTAGGGCCTTCTTCGCCCTGTAAGGAAAATTTGTAGAGGTTGAGATCAGCCCTGTGTTAATTTGACTTGGTTGTAACCGGTGCCGCTCCACCCGTTAAGTGAGCATTAGTGGAATCATCGGGCTTGCGAGTTAGAGGTGTGGATGTAAGCAGTAGTGGTCAAACCCCGATAACATATCGTGTGTGCAATTTATTTTTCCATAATTTATTTATCGCACGTGTATGTTATATTGTGAATGTCTCACATGATTTAATTTCTGCACGTTTAATTTATCTGTGCATTTGAAACTGTACAGACAAACCCTAGGTTGCGAATATACTACTGTTAGATTAGCTAAACTTAGGAGATAAATTTTAAAATTTCAATTCACCCTCCCCCCCCCCCCCCCCCCCCCCCCCCCCTCTTGGGAATACACCAAAGCTAACATTTATAATCAAGACCTAGAATGCATTTGCAAGCAATCTTTGAAACAAAGTATCAATGTAAATCAATCACAGCAAGTTTCAAAGAGTTCCAACAAGTGTATTCAAAATATTACATAAATGATTTTCTTAAAGTAATAGCTCAAGAGATATTTGAAAAAATAAATAAACTTGTGAAAAATATTTTGGAAATCAAAAAACACAAGCTTGATGTGTCTTGGAACAATGATGCAAAGACTCACTAACTACAAGGGTTTTCCCACACAAATATTTATTAGTTAAATCGGGGAAAAACCCTAGCTAAAACTCTCAATCAAAAATAATATTACAATAAATAACAAAGAGAGTTTAAGCACTAGAAACACTCAAAAACACTCTTTAGAGACTTGATCTATCAATGGAATAGTAAAGAGTGAGTGTATGGGTTTAGTATAGAAAAAATATGCTCTAGGAAATTTAGAGGATTTTTTGCTCATTGAAATTGCTAAATAACCCTTAATTTTTGCAAATTAACTCATATATAAAGAGAAGGCAAAAAATATAACCGTTTGGGACATACAGAGAATTATTAAAAAAGTTTTAAATGAGTTTAAGAAATTAACCCTGTTTTACCCTAATTAACTATGGTAAAAATTTGGCCAACTCGAGAGTTTCAGTATGACTCGGTCACCCGAACAGACACGACAGGAAAAAGTGAATTTTGAAGTTTGAGTGCCTAAATGGGGGTTCGGTTTGCTAACCAAGGTGATTTTCCATTATGTCCGAGGTTCGGTCGCCTGGACTCAAGTTTGGTCTGCCAAACCTGAACATTCGGTCGCCTCGGGGTATTTTGAACATGTGGTCCGAGGGCCTGAGTTGTCGAAAAACCAAGCGTGCGAATTTCGGTCGCCCATGGATGCTACGGTCATTTGAGTTTGGTCGCCCGAAATCAGGTCAACTATTTGACCAGTCCATGGTTCGGTCGACCGAGCCAATTCGACTTGCCTGATTTAGTCGCCTAAAGCTTCTATGATTTTAGGCCTTAGGTTCATTTCTTGATTTTAATTTTACCCTAGATGACATGTGAACTATAGTGGGGTATTGTGCACTAAGTGTGGGAACCTAAGGTCCATCTAAGGCCTTTTTACTTAGTCCCCAAAATTCTGTGTCGATCGACCAAAGGGTGATCCTTAAGGTCAATTTATGGTCTTGAGCATTTAGTCCTATCATACATGTGATGCAGTTACTACAAACCATATTATATTACAGACCAAACAAAAAATGAATGCAAATACAATATAAAATAGGTCTTCATTCTTCTGCTTTCTCAGATGTCATACATGGCCTTCTTGAGTTCCTACCATCAGTGCATGCTAAGGATGAACTTGTTCAAGAAACTCAGTGTACAAGTAAGAAACATTGGTTTTGTCATAATCAAAATGGGATCAGACTCATAGAGCCAACAAATACAGACATCCCCTAAGATTTAGTGAAAAGATACCGAACACTCCTAAGGTTTCAAAATTTTATATCACCTTTCACATTTGATTTTTGAGACACTTATACTACCTTCCTAATCTGTCATTTTATCAAAAAAAAAAAAAAAAAAGAGGAGAAATTCATATTTCTTTTTTCAAAACCTCAAGGAATTAAAACATCAAGAGAAGTTCGCGATCATATAGTTTTTGAAACTTCAAGGGATATCTACATCTTCTCACCAAAACTCATGGAAAGTTAGTATTTTTTTACTCTAATGTTATATTTGGTTCATGGGCATATCTATTTCTCAAAATAGAGCAGTTATAATATAAGAATTTGATCATTTCCACATAAAATAAATCCGTTTATTAAATTGCAAATCAGTACATAAGTTAATCATATGTTCTATTTAAAAGTTATCCTAAATTGGTCAATTTATAATCTTTTATTTTTCCTTCCTGATCTCATGCATCCCAATAATCTTTTATTTTTCATTTTTGATCTCATGCATCCCAAGGTATACACTAATAGTTCATAATTAATAAAAATATTTTTTTAATAATTTATTTAGTGATAGTAAAAAATTTACAATTTTTTAAATTATACTTTTTATAATAATATTTTACCAAAGTCATAAAAATTACTTGTTGCAGTATACTTTGAAAATTACATAATCAAATCTCTCACTGTGTTGCGCAATTAAATGATTAATTAACATATATAGCAATGATCACAAAAAAATTACCATATATATTATTTTATACTTTTAAAACATATATTAATTAATTATATAAATTGAAATATGCATTAACTACATATTTTGTTTCAAAGATATAATTCTATTTTTTTATTTTCTGATCCTGTTAATCTCAGGATATGTGCTATTAGTTATTGATAATTGATTTAAAAAAAAAACATATTATTAATAACTTTTTTAGAGATAGCAAAAAAAAAAATAATTACGGTTTTGCAGTTTATTTTTTATTTTGAAAATAAAGCTTTTATAACAGCACTTCTATACTACTATACAATGCTTATTAAATTAGGTTTTGCAGAGGGATTTCTGCTAGTATAATAATATTATTAATGTTGTTTGTGTCCGTTGGCAGACAATGTCTCGTGGGTGATGAGAAGGCCTTTTCTCCGCAAAATGGGATTGAATAGAATGAGAGTCAACTCAAGAATCCAAAATTAGGATTTTACTTATTTCCTCCACGGGACCCCATTCCGATTTACTCACATGCATTCGCAAGCCCAAATCCTGCTTATAAGTTCAACTTCTTTCTAAAACAGTGGGTTCGTGACAGACTCTTACGTTCCATCTTTGACATCATCGTCAGCATGATTTTCCTAACACATACCTAACGTCGTGATCACCACATATACAACGCGAGACCATAATAGGCTCTCTCGTCTGATCTTTAACATCCTCGTCAAAATGGCTTACACCTATGTGAAGGATCCACTCATATGATAATAATACCTCTATGATGGATCCACTAACATGATAACACTCTCATGGCGGCTCTAATACCAAGTGCAATGGTCGTGTGCTCAACTCCGGTGAGGTATTATCCACTTTGGCTCACTGTCCTCAAGGTTTTGTCTTATGAAAGGTGCCTCAAATGGTTGGAATACAAACTCTCCTTATAAGTCCATGATCTTTCTAATACACATTTGATGTGGGATCGTGACAAACTCTTACGTCCTCGTCAGCATGATTTCTCTAATACACATTTGACGTTCACGTCAGTGTGATCTCACCACACATCCGATGTAAGACCATAATAGGCTCTCTCATCTGATCTTTGACATCCTTGTCAAAGTGGCTTACACCTGTGTGTAAGATCCACTCACATGATAGTATCTCTAGGGCGGATCCACTAACATGATAGCACTCTCATGGCGTCTAATACCAAGTGTAACGGTCGTGTGCTTAACTCCGGTGAGGTATTATCTATTTTGGCTCACTGGCCTCGAGGATTTGTCTTATAAAAGGCGCCTTACACGGTTGGAATCCAAACTCTCCTTATAAGTGCATAATCTCCCTAGTACACTTCAATATTTTCTCTAAAAATTAAGAGCCTCCTTTATTCTAGTTATAGGCACAAACAATATTTTAAAAATTACTATTTGTAAGAGAAAGGGAATTGATAATATAGTAAAAAATTTATTAAAAAAAAGAATTAATTTTTTAAAATTAAAATATAAATCTCTTTGGGATTTAGCTCAAAAATAATACGTATCTTATAATTTTACTGCAGCCATTAACTCCCTCATGCTTTCCATTATTTTTAGATAATAAATGGTTGGCAGGTATAGTACATATGATAAATGGAGGCTAAAGTTTATGTATAAAACATACTTCTAATTTACTTTGCAATATTATTATTATTGTTATAAATATTTATTATAATTATAAATTATTATAATATCTATTTAGACATAACATTAATCTAATCAAAATAAAAAATTTAAACTTTAACTTTTACAACAACAGCAACAGCAACAAAAAAGTCATAAGTTCGATTTCTTCTTGAGATATTATGTTGGTGAATTGCTAGAGGTGCATTAATGGGCCGGTTGCTTTCACTCCCGAGTTTAGTGTTGCACCATAGTATCTAAAGTGACGCGATGATAGCTAACCGAGTTATCAATAATAATAATAATAATAATAATTTATTATATTATTATTGCTACAGTTATTATTATTATTGTTATTATATAATAATATTATGATGTTGATAATAATAATTTTATTGTTATTATATATAATATATCAACATCAAATGACCTCCGTTGGTTGCAACTTTTCTAGTCTTTCCCGAGGTTACAGACTTACAGTAGCAATGTCCGTGAGGACAAATCACTATCCCAAGCTATGAGCCGACAATCAAGCCCAATTAAAAATTGAAAATTATATCTTCCCCATGCACCTTAACGAACTTGGTCATCTCTCCACATGGCTGATTGGTGCAGCATTTCCCGCCGAAAAGATTTATTATGATTGCCTTTGAAAATACCTACCTCCATTAGATTTTAATTCATTTAATTATATACAATCTCTAATTATTCTTTAATAACAGAGTAATCTAATTATCTGATCTTAAAGTTTTGAAGATCGTTGCTTCAAATTTAGGATGGATAAACGGTGAGACGATAATATTTGCTAAAAAATATTTTAATGGTTGAAGCTTTTAATTTTTATGTCTGTTCAAAGTAAAGAATGCGTAATTGAAAGTCAATATATGACCTTCTATCTAAAGAGAATTCAAACTAGATTTACATCCTTTATAAAATTGATCGATATGTCTCACTTAACCCTAAAAATATCCATTCATATGAAGACCACTTTAACTTAAGTATTGGAGAAGGCTTCCAAAACCATTGATGGGGTTTCAAGATGCTCTCTCTCTCTCTCTCTCTCTCTCTCTCTCTCTCTCTCTCTCTCTCTCTCTCTCTCCTTACTTGCAGGTGATTGCATGAAAATTATTGGTGCAAGGAACAAAAGCAACATTGATAGTGTTAGATATATAGGTTCAAACTTTAGAAAATAGTGAGAGAAAAAAAAAGTAGACAGGGAGATGATTAGATGGACTAGTTCATATTGTGTAGCTCAAACCTAATATTAAACACCAACTTATCATAAAAATTTTGTATGTGAGATGCACATAAGTGAAGGATCATTTGGATAGTGGCAATCTCATAATAAAACATTATGGCACAATAAAGTTATTTTTGTAAGCATAATAGCTACTATTGATAATGACTTTGTGTACATTAGATACGTGGAGTTTTAAAAAAAATTACCATATTCAACAAAGTTAGTCATTTGACTATGCATCTTTTCATCCTTCCATTATTCAATGTACCCAAAAAAAAACACACACACACACACACACAAACAAGGCAAGAGATAGTGGGCCAAATGGTGCAGACTTTCTTAAATGACACACATAGAAAACAACATGTTTCTTATCTGAATGCTACTTTTTTCAATAATTAACTTTTGTGGTATATGAATTTTTGGTAGTAGTTGGTTGTCTTTTTGAAAGTTACACAAATTCAAAGCTTGGTAAAATTACACAAATTCAAAGATTGGTATATATTCTCATAATTCTTTATTATTTTTGTAGTCAAACCATGTGTAGACACCCCATTTTGTCCAGACCTTATATAACATAATTTGGGGTTGTTATTCATTGTGTAAATATCCATTAAAATGGAAAAATACAAGGAAAAAAAAAGGGGGAGGGGGGATTGAATACATGGAAAAAAATGAAAAAAAAAATTGTATACATTAAAAAAAGAAAAACCAAAAATGAAGCAAAGTGAGCCAATATCTTCATCATATTTAAACCTATAAGTACAAAAGGAAAGAAATGAAAATCAGAAATGCGGAATTGGCATAAGTAACATGTGGGAGAAATCATAGTTTAATGCCAGCATAAATTGATCAATTTAATTTAATTCTGATTTATCAAATCATAAATGATTGAATTGATCCCCCAAGCCTACAAATAGTACACTTCAGAAGGGTAGGGGACAGACACACAGAGACAGGGGTGGAGGTGGGAATTTCTCATTGCAAAGAAATTGAGAGAGAACTAGGTGGAGAAAAGGAGAAATTTTGAGAAAGAAATATTGGGAGGCCTTGTGTTTAAAAGAGAGAATTAGAAAGGTTGAAGGAAAATTGGCGAAGAGATTGAAGGACAAGACTAGCATAAGATTGGTAGTAAAGAATAAGGGGCTCAGGCAAAGGAAAAGAATGTTTCAAATTAGAGAATTCAGGAACAGAGGTTGGTATTTTTAAATTTTTGGTAAGTTGAATGTTGAACTTAAAATTCTTTAATTAGAGTTTGAACATAATAGAAATCAATAAATCCTGAAATTTTTCTAGAATAATCCAAACAAAACCTAAGTATTTGACCCGAATTGGGAAAAGTTAGACTCGAGTACCTATATCTAGATGAAGATCTGTATCCAGCTCCAATAACTCAAATTTGAGTGCCCTATATCCAACCCAAAAATCCGAGTTAATTTGACCCGGATCCAAGTCAACCAACCCGGACCCGGGTCTAACCCAAACACTTAGACCCAAGTCAATGTTGACTTAAGTAAGCTAAAACCAATCTTAGCCTAATTAGTTAAGAGCGCCCCCCCCCCCCCCCGAGGGGGGCACGGAGCCCAATTAGCTCACTTTTTTTCTTTCACAACCCAAATGGGCCTGATTTCAACACAGCCCAAACTCAAATTAAACTAAACCCCAATTGAGCTTAGCCCAATTAAGTCGGCCCAACTAGTCCGACCCACAACCTAAGTTTAGTTCAACTCAAATTAAGCTAAACCCAATTAATCACAATCTTAACTCACTTAAATTTAATACTTTGGTTTAACTTAACCCAGGTTAAGTTTATCTAACCCAAGACCCTAAATCTATTTGGTTCCCAGAAAATCTAGTGAAGTCGAAGAAACCCCAAGAAATTGAAATCAAAATAGAAAAAAAAAAAAATTTGAAATAAGGATAGAAGTAAGGGAATTTACCTTTTAATTGCTTAGATTTGTGCCTTAAAGAGTTTGATGCTCTCTGTTCTCTCGACTAAGACCTGCAAAAAAAAAAAAAAGGAAAGAAAAACATAATGAGAATGAGAAAATCAAGAGAGAAAGAGAGAGAAGAGAGAGAGTGAGAGAGAGGAACAAAGAAGATAAAGAGAGAAAGATTGGTGTTTGAATATTAGTCACATATTGGTGTCTTGTCGTGTTCCTCTTTCTTGGAGAGTAGTGACTCACTCTAAAAATGAGTAGTTCGGAAGTTATCTCAAGTATAAGAGTTCAGTCGTATAATAATTAGCCCAATGGCCAGATTGTCTTCTCAGGGAATGCAGTTTAATTCCAAATTTCATATAATCCAAAAAAAAAAAAAAAAGCTTTTCTAAATATAGTTCAGATTCGGGTTTTCTGGGATGTTGAGATTTTCTTTTGACGAATTAAAAACAACATGAAATTTAAATTATGGATCCTAACATGTACTAAATTTAATAATGAGAAACGAAAATCGTAGGTTTAATCAACCAAGTAAGAATTAAAACCCACGTTTGAACTTCAAAAAAAGACTAAAGACAATAACTTTAAGCAAAAATTTAAGCATGCAATTAAAAAAAAAAAACAAAAAACTCAATCAAACACAAACTCAAACAAAAACCAAATTTTTAACACAATCAAGAAGTTGAACCAAAATTAAAATTTTAACAGCTAAACAATAAACGGAAACACGATAAAAATTCAAATTTTAATTAAACCGAACTTAAATTAAATAGAACCCAACAAAAGTTAATTCTTAAAGAAGATTTTTTTTTTCCCTTTTTTATTGTTAGAGATCAAACCGAACTTTAATCAATAATAATAAAAATAAATCAAGCAAAAATTAAATCTAATACTAATATTAATTGAGAAAAGAAAGAAAATAAACAAACTTTAATACTAATTACCCAACAAAAAATTCAAAAGTTCAAAACTTGAATAGAAATTATACTGAAAATTAACAATAAACATTCAAATATTTAAGAGCAAGAATAAGGAATGAGAGAAAAAAAGGAAAAAAAAAAAGAGAAAAAGAGAAAGAGATGATTGCTGGTCGTTGCAAGTAGTAACCTCTACAAGGAGGCTCTCGGGTTCTTCTCTTCAGCAGTACTGATGAGCAAGTAGCAGCCGTGTGAGCCTTCAGCAATAGGGAACAAAAGCAGCACAACAGTAAGGAGGCTTCGGCCAGGTGGTTCTCGACAATGAACAACAGCAACACATTAAGAAAGAGAGTTTGGCAAGGCTCTCGAGTTGCAAGTAAAATAGCGTACAGCAGCACGGGCAACACCTTGGATAGTGGAAGAGCACAGCAGTAGGAAAGTTGGGACTTCTTGGGTTTTAGGACAACAGCAGGGAGAGTAAAGAGAGAAAGGAAGAAAAGAGAGGGAGAGAAGTAAGGGTGAGAGAGAGAGAGAGAGAGAGAGAGAGAGAGAGAGAGAGAGTTAAAAGAGAGAGCCGAGAAGGGTGTTGAGAGAGAAGAGTGAGGCTTGAGAAGGAGAGAAGGGAAATGAACAGAGGAGACAAATAAAGGAAGAGAAGAGAGGGAGAGAAGGGTGGCTGGTTGAGAAGAGAATGAAAATATAAACGTGTCGCAACATCCCAGAGCGCATGTGCCCTAGGATGGAGAAATAAAAATTATGATTTAAATTTTTGAGAAAAACAATAGGAATGGAGTCGCCACTAACCTTTTAGTATGATTAAAACACTTGATTACTACTCAATTAAGAGTAGAATCGGTCTGCATTACCAAAATCGAGATCTGGAGTTTGGTTATGTGAGGGGAAGGTACGAGCACCCCTCTACGCTCCTGTTCTTACGAACGTTACCTAATTAATTACAAAATTATCCCAAAGTAAATTTAAAAAATCTTTTAAGTTACTCGTTTTGTGAATTTATAAATACACATGCAAAATAAATAAATAAATCATACAAAACTATACGTAATATATATATATATATATATACATATATATATATATATATATTCCCTCTGAACTTGAAGCTTAAAAAGTTTGTACCCTTTTTATTGCAATCATAGGGATAAAATAAAGAAAATATTTTTATAAAAATAAATACAATAGTACATATAAGGCCCAATAACAAAAATACCAAAAATAGGAATAATAATATGAATAATGATAAGAATAATAATAGTAATAATAAAACAATAATGCTTGCTGCCATAATAATAATAATAATAATAATAATAATAATAATAATAATAGCAATACAAAAAAATAATATTAAAAACACTAATGATGATGATGATGATCATAATAATAATAATAATAATAATAATAATATAAAATGTAATAATAATAATAATAATAGAAAATAAAATAGTAATAATAACAAATAAATGATAATAATAATAAATAATAAATATGATAATAATAGTAAGTAATAAATGATAATAAATAATAATGATAGGAATAATAATAATAATAATAATATTTATAGTAATAATAATATACATATTTTATTTACCTTAATATTGACACCCAATTAAAGACACATTGCATACATATATAAACAATTAATTAATAAAACAAATCAAATTAAAGGCGAGCAAATAGTAAACTTATGGAAACCTATTTATGCTATCACTAATACATAAACAATTAGTATGATAATTTCTAGACTTATAGAAATAAATCAAATCAAAATTTGATATACAATCCTAAACATTTAACATGATAATAATACAATATTACATGGCATGACAGTAAAAAAAAAAAAACTTACTTTGGTTATTTACAAGTAGATACAACCAAAAATTTAAACTTGAATATTAAAGAATTAATAAAACAAATACCATGACCATAAAAATCCTGCAAAAATAAAGATAAACCGATTAATATTCATAATAAATGTGATAAAAATAAATAAATAAACATGGATATCAAATACTAATGTTATATAACAAATACAATAAAAATTTAAACTTTTTAACATTGAAACCCAACTAAGATATTAAACTATGCATGTGCGTGATTACAAGGCTACGGGTGTGAGTGTGTGTGTGGTTTGTTGTGTGTGAGTGAGTGTGTGTGCAGGTGTGTGTGTGTGGATGCTTGTAGCAGGTGTGTGTTGCAAGGTGTGTGTTTACATGTGCATGGGCGGTTCACGGCTGGTGGTCAGCAAGATGGATGACCGGAGCAGTGGTGGAGTGGATGCAGGAGAGTGTTTGCCAGAGGGAATCTTGGAATGTTTAGCACGATTTTCTGGAAGATGACTTCTTGAATGAACAAGCTAATCCAACTGATATTTTTGAAAGGGTCAATAGGAATTGAAGAGGATGACTTGCATTAGGTTTGAGGTCCAAAGCGTCGAAGCACATGAGGATGACTTGCATCGGGTTTGAGAATTCAAATGCCGAAGTATATAAGGATGACTTGCATCAGGTTTGATAATCCAAATGTCGAAGTATATGATGATGACTTGCATCGGGTGTGAGAAATCCAAATGCCGAGATATATGATGATGACTTGCATTGGGTTTGAGAATCCAAATGCCAAGGTATATGATGATGACTTGCATCGGGTTTGAGAATTCGAGTACCAAAGTATATGAGGATGACTAGCACCGGGTTTGAGAATCCAAATGCCAAAGTACATGAAAAATGACTTGCACCAGGTTTAAGAACCTGAGCACCGAAGTACAAGAGAATGACTTGAACTGGGTTTGAGAACCCGAGCGCCAAAGTATTTGAGAATGACTTGCACCGGGTTTGAGAACCCAAGCGTCGAAAAACATGAATAATGACTTGCACTAGGTTTGAGAACCTGAGCGCCGAAGTACACGAGAATGACTTGCACTGGGTTTGAGAACCCAAGTATCGAAGCACACAATAATGACTTGCACTAGGTTTGAGAACCTGATGGCCGAAGTATATGAGAATAACTTGCACTAGGTTTAAGAACTCGGGCACCAAAGCACATAAGAATGACTTGCACTAGGTTTGAGAACCTGAGCACCAAAGTACATGAGAATAACTTGCACTGGGTTTGAGAACCCGAGCACCGAAGCACATGAGAATGACTTGCACAGGTTTTGAGAACCCAAGCCCCAAAGTACACGAGAATGACTTGCACTGGGTTTAAGAACCCAAGTACTGAAGCACACAATAATCGTTTGCACCAGGTTTGAGAACTTGAGCGCCGAAGTACATGAGAATAACTTGCACTAGGTTTAAGAACCCGAGCACCAAAGCACATGAAAATGGCTTGCACCAGTTTTGATAACCCGAGTGCCGAAGCACATGAGAATGACTTGTACAAATTTTGAGAACCTGAGTGCTGACGTACATAAGAATAACTTGCACTGGGTTTGAGAACCCGAGCGCTCAAGTACATGAGAGTGACTTGCACCAGGTTTGAGAACCCGAGCGCTGAAGTACATGAAAATGACTTGCACCGGTTTTGATAACCCAAGTGCCAAAGCACATGAGAATGACTTACACTGGGTTTGAGAACCCGAGCACCAAAGCACACAATAATTACTTGCACTAGGTTTGAGAACTCGAGCACTGAAGTATACAACAATGACTTGACTTAGACCTGGGCCATTTGCCCCAGTATTCAAACATTAGTGAAACAAGGGTTGCTTGGACAATGATGAAAAGAGATGTACGATAAGACGAGTATGCCTGAATGATGTTATATGATGCATGAATGTTGCTATCGGTGATGCTAAAATGCAAGGGTGTATACATGTTGTTTGATATGATACCAAAACACAGGGATATGTATGCATGTTGCATGATACGACATGTATGCATTTTTTATTTTTTATTTTTTATTTTTTATTTTTTTTAATTTTTTTTATTTTTTAAAATTTTTTTATTTTTTATTTTTATTTTTAGTTTTATTTTTATTTTTTTGTGCAATGCATGAAATGCATGATGATGCATGAACTTCCTTTTCCCAATGCGCCTATAATCAACAACTCAATTTCTGATCTTGGCTATATTGTCTCAAAATTGGTTCCCCTGAAATTTAACTCAAAACCTGCCCCAACTGAATGAATCTATAACTTATCTTGGCCGATTTTCTTAATGGAGGTGGTCGACTTGGCTCAAATGAAACTCAATCACAAAATCTGCCCTAGTTGAATGGATCTATAACTTATCTTGGCTCGATTTTCTTAATGAAGGTGGTCCACTTGGCTCAAATGAAACTCAATCACAAAATCTGCCGTAGTTGAATAGATCTATAACTGATCTTGGCCCAATTTTCATATTCCAATCTGATTAGAAGGTGTTTGAATGGGTTCCACTGAAACTTAACTTGAAATTTGCACAAGTTAAATGTATCTATAACTGCTTACTACTATGTTGTTAAATTTTTCTTGAATAAGCGAATCTCTAAATTCGCTCGCATGAAACTTGTCATGACATTTGCCCCAGCTAGGTTATTCTGTAACTTATTCTACCTACATCGTACGTTCCCAATGGGGACCTTCTCTACAAGAAGCCTACTGGTGATTCTGAAACTCTTCAACTATCCGTCTTCTTTTCAAGCTTCGGAAGAGTAAGAAAGTATTTTTTTTTATATATAACACATGATGACGCACCAATTTCGCAACTAGCCCATAACAAACTAAATTGTGATCTTTGCTATATTTTCGAATTCCCATCTGACATAGATATCCCTGAATATGTTCCTCTGAAACTCAGTAAAACACCTGTCCCAGTAGATGCATTTGTAGCTGATCCTACTCATCTTACATTTTCTCCACAAGGACATTCTTTAGATTGCACCCTTAATGTTTTAAAATCTTTTTGAAATTTAAACAAATAAGCATGCAATCAGATAACTTAATCTCAATATTAATATGGATGGAATGCACAAACTTTCTTATCTTTGCTTGATTTTTTATGCTTGTTAAATAGGAGACAAATTTTATCAGTACTTTGACACTAATGTAACTTTGCTAGCTTAGAGAATCATATCAATGGGCAAATCCTTTTTTTTTATCATTATTATCATATTTTTTTTTTTTAGACTCACAACCATAACTCCTCCACTATATCACCACTTAGAGATTCTTTCTTACTTATTTCAAGCTTATTTCAAACTCCCTATCTTGAATTATAACTAGTGTCTCATTAAGTAGTTTGATCAAAACTTTGATCTCAGGGTGGACTTTAAGACACGGGACAAAATGTAGGCTTAGGATTTAGGTTTCACCAAGAACAATGAAACTAAGGCTCAAAAATCCCATCCCATAATTAAAGTTTTTGCCCCAATTTGTGGTGTCGTATTCGCAAAGTATTGACCGAACTTATCATTTGCACAAGCTGCCTATGTACCTTTTCAGGATCAGGCAATTACGTTGTTCAAGCTCAACATTGAGTCTGACAAATCATTTGAGACAACAACTTTTACCAATCTAGTGAGGACTTTCATTTGCACCATAATGTAGGCTAAGGCTATGGGTTAAAGAAAGAAAGATTCAAATAAGGCTCAAAATTTATCAATCTTATCACAAGTATTCGCTAATCAAAGAATACATATGAATCATGTGCCATATTTTCTTTTTTCTTCCTTTTCTTCTTCTTTCTCTTTTTTTTTTTCTTCTTCTTTTACAGCAACTTTTTCTTTTTCTTTTATGAAGGAATCTTAACTTCATTTTCATTTGAATTCTATTTGGGACTGATTTTTTAAAACTGCCCCAGTGTGGGGTGTGATCCTTTTACTGGTTAATTAAGAATTGAATTTTTTAGACTCAAAAAGGGTTTGCAAGGGATTTCTTCTTTGACTTTCTTTTGGATGACAGAAAAATGGTCTGTCATCCTTTTGGTAATGATTGTTGTCTCAAATGACTTGCCAAACGCTAGGGAACCCAAACCCAAGTTAAATTTCTGGTGAACTGACTTTTAAGAAAAAGCTAGTTTAACGTTCAGGCTCAACTTGGTTAACAAATGGTAAATCATTGTTTGGTTCTTTATGGAAAAACTGGTCGACCAAAGATAACCACCCCTCATTTGAATAGGAAATAATCATTATACTCTTAAGACACCAATCATAATTTTGAAGACAAGGACATGAGATTTTGTTCGTCGATTTCATCCAGCAAATGCATGATAAGGATTGATAAGTCGTTTCTGTCTACTTCTCCTACAACTCTTCATCATCTTGAAATCCTCACCCAATAAGACTCCTTGACAACATCTTGAAGTGAAGGTCTTCTAGCTCAAAGGCTTTTCCTTCATCATCATTTTTTTTTTTTTCTTTTTTGCCCCATTGAATAGACTTTCAAAACCAACTAATGGCTCCAAGTCTTTTATACTGACAAAACTATTTCCTATGTCACTTACATAAAATGCAAGCAAAAATAAGCAAAATTTTGCACAAGGTGATGATCCAAGGAGGATAGGATGAGATGAGATTGAAAGACATTCTTATTTCATTCAATTTCAAAATGATTTAAATGAAAAGCATGGATGCATTCCTCTTGTTGTTATCCTTAGGTGATCAAGCACATCATTTTTGTATCACGTGAGCTCACTTCTGAAGTTGAATATCAATCAATCCTTCAACTCGATGGCATTTATGACATTTCAACTATGATCGGGTAATGGGTTCCCATGATTCTAACCTTTCATCTAGAATAGAGAGATCGTTTTTGTTCTACTCAATGGTAGAACCATGAATCTTTAACTTTGCCATCTCGACACACTGATTTTACAAAAAAATTGGGATGTGATTATCGACTTATTGGAGATGACTATGCATGCATGGTTATGAAATTGAGCAAAAGATGCATGATTATGTTATGCAATTGGTGTTTATGTATGGGTGTAACTAGTGCAAACATATATATTAATAGGGATATGAACATGCATGCAGCCTATCGTGCATGGTTATGCGTGAAATTATGCATGAAGTGAATGAATGCAATGCAACCTAAACAACTACTTTGCCAAAATTCTAGGAAAATCCCTATCGACTAATAAAAGGTTTCATGATTAAGCTGACAATTAAGGGACCACTGATTCAATTCAATTCCTCCCTCGACCATTTCTTTCCTTGATGATAGTCCATGTACCCTAAATTTTGCAAAGGATCAGGTCATTATCTGGGTTTGGGGTTGACCCAAGCGAGTCAACCCATTGGGTTGGTTCAATGTGGGCTTGTGGACTTTGATGTGCACTTGGACCTCGGATGTTTCAAAATATGGGCTTGGATTACTTAAACACATGGGCCTAAATTTTTCGGTAATAGGGCTGAAGCCCACTTTTGAATTTCAAGTTTGGCTTTTTGAAATCAGGCTTGGGCCAGGTTGTTTGCTTAGAAAAAGGTTGGGGCCGAGTTTTTTTAAAAAAGAGTAGGGCCCCAGTTATTTGAAAAGAATTGGACTGACCCATCTTTTAAAATGCTTAGGCCAAGTGCTTTATTTTTTAAGAATGGGTTGTGATCTCACTATCGGACTTTTCCAGAACATCGGCTAAGTGGTATGCATGTCTAAAATGGATGAAAAATGCATGAGACGTACAACACAAAAACACATATATACAAAAGACTTGATTACATAAATGTGAAGAAGGATGTGGCCTCTGTCCCAACCTAGGGTGGGTTTGTAGATACGGGGTTCTTCAGGGCTTTATCCTAGGCAAGAGATTATGGATAGTTATGTGTGGCTAGGCTCCAACCCTATTGACAATAGGTTCCCAATCTAAGCCCCATCCTTGCCCAAAGGGGGTTTTGATAAAGTTCAAACTAAGCGAAGTGGTTTGCGGGTCCCCACAAGCCCTGCCATGTGGGGACAAATGATATTACACTCCTTTCTAATCTTAGCAGGTAAAGCCTGGGTAGAAGGCGCGTGAAAGTGTGTGAATTCAAATTTAGCCTAATCTCGCTACCCCACATGCATATCACACGCTTATTCACAATTAATCACATGCTTATTCAAACATCCATGAAAACAAATATTTTCATTAAATCAAGGATATTTTCAAATATGGAAACTAAATGTTTACATTAAATCCAGAATATTTACAAATATAGTAACAAGCATTCACATTAAGTCAAGGATATTCACATATATGGGGGCTAAATATTCACATTAATCAATGATATCTACATACATGAGAACTAAATATTCACAATAAGTAAGGATATCTATCTATATGGGAACTAAATATTCACATTAATCAAAAATATCTACATACATAGGAACTAAATATTCACAATAATCAAGGATATCTACCTATATGGGAACTAAATTTTCACAATAATCAAGGATATCTACCTATATGGGAACTAAATATTCACATTAATATTCAAAGATGTCTACATATATAGGAACATTAATTCACATTAATCAAGGATATCTACCTATATGGGAACTAAATATTCAGATTTAATCAAGGATATCTACATATATGGGAACATTAATTCACATTAAACAAGGATACCTACCTACATAGAAACTAAATATTCTCATTAATCAAGGATATCTACATATATAGAAACTAAGTATTCACATTAATTAAGGATACCTACCTATAAAGGAACTAAATATTCAGGTTAATGAGGGATATCTACATATATGTGAATATTACTCAAGAATATTTACGAATATTAACTCAAAGATATTTACAATTATGGAAATATATGTCTTTACTAAGTCAAATGTGTTATAAATTTTCCAAGCTACTTTATTCAAATATCGAAGTATTTTATTTATAAAATAAAAGACTTAATAAATTTAAATTAGGATAATTCCTAGTTAATTATTAGTTCGACTCTCAAACATCCCCAGCGGAGTCGCCAAGCTGTTGCGACATCCTAGAGCGCGTGTGCCCTAGGGTGGTGAAATAAAAATTGTGATTTTAATTTTCGAGAAAAGCAATAGGAATGGAATCGCCACTAATCTTTTAGTGTGATTAGAACATGTGATTACTGCCCATTTAAAGATAGAATCGGTCTGCGTTACCAAAGCCGGGATCGGGACTTTGATTACATAAAAGGAAGGTACGAGCACCCCCTACGCATCTATTCTTACGAACGGTACCTAATTAATTACGAAACTATATCAAAGTAAATTTAAAAAACCTTTTAGGGTACTCCTTTTGTGAATTTATAAATACACATGCAAAATAAATAAATAAATAAATCATACAAAAATATACGTAATATATATCAATTTCCTCATAACTGAGGTACATGAAGTTTAAAAAGTTTGTACCCTTTTTATTACAATCATAGGGATAAAATTGAGAAAATATTTTTATAAAAATAAATACCATAGTACATATAAGGCCAAATAATAATAATAATAATAATAATAATAATAATAATAATAATAATAATAATAATAATAATAATAACAATAATACAACAATAATGCTTCCTGCCATAATGATAATAATAATAATAATAATAATAATAATAATAATTGTTAGACCAAGTGGTTAAGGGTCTTTCATTCCAACTGTATTTTGATGACAACAACCCATTAGTAGTTCTTTAACGCTACTAACCCTTCTCTCTAGTTTAGCTTAGTTGCACAGAATGGCTCCAAAGCAAGTAAGCTTCAAACTAGCCGAAAGCAACATGTGACATGACCAGAACTCAGCAACTAAAAACAAAGCACTCATGGACTCTACATAGCAAGCTCATGTTCTAAGTTAAGTGTGAGAGTAACAAAAAGTTCAAAGCACCATCGTCAACTAATACTGGGGATTCGGCGACGAAGTTGTGCACTTTTCGTCGACGTACACAAAGTACTCGTTGATGAAAAGAAACCGGGACCTACCTAAATTCAGAACTAGTACCTCGTCCATGAACATAGAGCTTCGTCGACGAAATCACTAAAGGGCTCATTAACGAATGCGAGACCTCGTCGACGAACGTCGGGCTGCAAGCTTCATTAAATGCAGCACCTAGTTTTGTTCTTGTCTTACATCAATAAATGCCTAATGGCTCTCCAGCGCCCAGCTCACCCCTTTGGTGTTTAAATAGGTCTTTTGCATTAACTTCAAAGTAGTGAAGCTCATTAGTTGTTGAAAATAATCAATTTTCATTTACTCTAGGGTTTCATTTTGCAACCACTTGCCCTCTTGCTCTTGTCTTTTTTTTACACTCCATTAAAAAAGAGGATATAGTGTGAGGATTACCTTGTGATATTTAGCTCAAGAGGAGTACTTCAGATTGTATTTACCACTTTCCAACTACTTGTATTGTAAGGCTCTTTGTGAGCCATTGTAGGGTGTCGTTAGGTGAGCACCATTGTAAAAGCCCCTTGTGAGCAGCTGCATGTATTGACTTCTCCACCGGAAGGAGGTTCAAATAGTGGACTTGGGGAATCCTTGAGTTGGTCTCAGGGCATGGACGTAGGCATGGTGTCAAACCACGTTAATATCGCTGCATTAAGCTTTTCTTCCCTTTTATCTCTTGTTTTATTTTTCTTTCACTACTTGCTTTGTTTATACACTGTGATATAATTCTCTTGCTCTTGCCAAGAAATTTGTGTTTTTGTAGAATATATTGCATATCTGCGAAAAATGTCTATTCACCCCACCTTTAGACGCATATCCAAGCCAACAAGTGGTATCAGAGCACTAGTCGCTAGATATTCGGAGTAACTCCCAGGCACAAAATCAATATGGCGGATATGTTTGCCCAACTTCAATTCATGGATTGTCCCCCCAAATTTTGCAAAACTAACTACCCAGCATGAAAAGATCAAATGTCAATCCTCATCCAAGCCTATGACTACCAAATGTGGAATGTCATCACCGAAGGAGACTACACCTTCAAGAATGAGGAAGGCGATGACATACCAATTGGAAAACTTCCTGAGGTGGATGCAAAGCTAGCACAACTGAATTTCAAGACCAAGAAATTCCTCTATTGTGATGTGAATGATGAAGAGTACAACCGGATCTATGGATGCAACACGGCTAAGGAGATGTGGGAAAAGCTTCAGGTAACGTATGAAGGAACAACCTAGGTAAAAAATTCAAAAATTTATATGTTGGTCAAAGAATATGAAATGTTTAAAATGGAAGAAGGTGAAACAATCACTGCCATGTTTACTCATTCTACACACATCACAAATGGACTAAAAGCTCTTGGTAGAGAATACTCTATGGAAAATAATGTGCATAAAGTCCTTCACTCTCTACTGGCATCCTGGCTCGCCAAGTCCACAGCAATTGAGGAAGCAAAGGACCTATCAAAAGTCACTTTTGATGAGCTGATCGGGTCTCTCATGACCTATGAGATCAAGAAGAAAAATGCTACCGCGGAAGCTAAAGCACCCAAGAAGGCTACCGGAATTGCTCTAAAAGCTGGAAAGAAAAAAGAGCTCGTAGAAGAGGAAAAAAATGATGATGATGAAGTCACTCTCCTCACAAGAAGATTCAGAAATTTTCTAATGAACAAACGAGGTCGCAGAAAAAATGAGAAAAGAGAATCAAGCATAAGATGCTACAATTGCAAAAAGATCAGGCACTGCATGGTCGACTGTCCTCTCTTTAAAACCAAAGGCAACAATCAACAGGGAGACAAAAAGAAGTTCAAAGCTATGAACGCAACTGAATGGGATGAACTAGATGGAACCTCAACTGACAAAAAAATCGAGGAAGAAGTTGCCAACTTCTGCCTTATGGCGGACGAACAAAGTGAGGTAAACTCTTATGATGAATATCTTCCATCTTATGAAGAACTAGAAGAAAACTGTAGGAAACTCTATATTGAATTGATAGCTGCTAAAAAGAAACACAAACTTTTAGAAGAAACTCATACAAGATGCAAGCAAAAACAAATCTGCTCATGTGATACTTTGAAAGAAGAAAATGCATCTCTTAGTCTTGAAAACGAAAAGCATACTAAGGAATGTAAAAATTGTAAGGAGTCTTTTCAAAAAGAAGTTGGAAGCTTAAAAAAGCAAATTATCAAAATCCTTCAAGAAAACACAAAATTGAAAAAGAAGGTGGAAGATCAAAATAATACAATTTATAAATTTACAAATTGTAAAGAAAATTTTGATAGGCTACTTGGAGTTCAAAGATTTGGAATTTTCAAAGAAGGATTAGGATACGATTTATTGTCATCTGAATCAATAGGCTTTGCAAATCTTTATGCTAAAAGAAGCTCTGTATCAAAAAAAAATCCTGCACCTAAACCAAACCCCTTGCATGCTAATAAAGTTTGCTTATATTGCGAAAGAAGAGGTCATGTACGCTTTATTTGCCCCTTTAGGGGAAATAGAGGAAAAAATATGAAATACAAATGGGTGATTAAGAACACTGACCCCATAGGACCCAAGACAATGTGGGTACCAAAATAAATCACTTAATGTTGTGTGTAGGTATGCTTAAAGACCAACTCCACAAGAAATAAATGGTTTCTTGATAGTGGATGCTAAAGACACATGACGGGAGATGCAAGCAAATTCCTTCCTCTCACCTACAAGAAGGAAGGATTAGTCACTTTTGGGGACAATGCCAAAGGGAGAATCATCGGTAAAGGTAAAATAGGTAATTCATCCTTGGCTATTGAAAATGTAGCTCTTGTGGATACAATCAAACATAACCTAATAAGTGTCAGTCAGATGTGTGATAAAGGGTTAAACATTACATTTCAATCCACCCAATGCCTAATAAATGATTTACATGGAAAAAACGTACTTGTAGGAAAATGTGAGTCTAACATTTACACAATTGAGTTTGATGACATTAAAACTTGTGACACCAGATGTTTAGCGGCTACTAATGAAAATTGTTGGTTATGACATAGAAGACTAGGTCATGCTAGCATGGATTTACTACATAAGCTATCATCTAAGGAACTAGTAAATGGTCTACCAAAGGATAATTATGTAAAAGACAAAGTTTGTGATGCATGTCAATATGGAAAACAAGTTAAATCTTCCTTCAAAACCAAGAAAATGATATTCACCTCAAGACCTTTAAAGTTAATCCATCTTGATTTGTTCGGTCCTAAGGACATTGCTAGTGTTAACGGAAAATTGTATGCATTTGTTATAGTTGATGACTTCTTTAGATTCTCATAGGTAATTTTTCTTGCAAATAAAAGTGACACTTCAAATGGATGTAAAAAGTGCGTTTTTAAATGGATATATAAATGAAGAAGTCTATGTCAAGCAACCTCCAGGATTTGAGAGCCACACACATCCCGAATATGTATACAAGCTCTTAAAAGCCCTTTACGGACTTAAGCAAGCACCAAGAGCATGGTATGAACGATTAAGCAAATTTCTCCTAGATGATGGGTTCACAAGAGGTAAGTTTGACACTACATTGTTCTTAAAACATAAAGAAAAAGATATGAAAGTTATACAAATTTATGTAGATGACATCATCTTTGGTGCTACAAATGAGACTTTGTGTCAAGAATTTACCCAAACCATGCAGAAAACTTTTGAAATGAGTATGATGGGTGAATTAAACTTCTTCCTAGGGTTACAAATAAAAAAAATGAAACACGGAATCTTTATCAATCAAACCAAATACGTTAGAGACATGCTTAAGAAGTTCAGTCTTGAAATGGAAAAATCTAAAGTAACCCCTATAAGCATCACAACAAAACTAGACACCAATGAAAAAGGGAAGAATGTGGACCAAAAGTTTTACCAAGGAATGATTGGTAGTTTGTTATATCTCACTTCTAGCAGACCCGACATCATATTCAATGCTTGTTTATGTGTTAGATTCCAATCATGTCCCAAAGACTCTCATCTTCACGCCATCAAAATAATCTTTAGGTACTTAGCAAGAACACATGACTTAGGACTCTTTTACCCTAAGAATGCTCCCTTGGACACCTACTACTTGGATGCCGACTATGGAGGTTGCAAAATCGATAGAAAAATCATTAGTAGAACATGCCACTTCCTAGGACACTCTCTTGTGTCATGGTTTTGCAACAATAAAACTTCCTTAGCTCTCTCAACCACCGAGGCTAAATACATTATAGCCGATAGTTGCTGTGCTCAAGCCTTATATATGAAGCAACAACTTGAGGATTTCATAATTTTAGTTAAGGGTACTCCTATTCATTGTGAGAACACTAGTACCATCAGTATCTCAAAAAACCCTTGCCTACACTCTAGAACCAAACATATTGAGATAAGGCATCATTTTATTCGAGACCATGTCCAAAAGGGAGATGTTGAGTTGGTTTACGTCCCTACTGAAAATCAACTGGCTGACATCTTGACTAAGCCTCTCAATGAAGAAAGATTCAACAAGATCTGGCATGCCCTAGGCATGTGCACTCCCTCAGATCTATCTTAGGATCTTCTTATTGTTTCCTCCTTCATTCTAAAGGTCAACCTAAGTAAAACTAAGTTTTTCCTCCTACCCTCGTCGACGAACACAGGGTATTTATCGCCGAGGAATCTGTTCTCTTGGTCGACAAACACAAGAGTCTCGTCTCCGAATTTTCCTTAATTTCATTGACGAACACAGGGACCTCGTTGATAAAATCTATCGAGATGCCTCATATTCCCACTCGCACATCTCACTTATTTTCAAATCCTAGCCTTCACATCTCAGTCCCTCTCCTTCCTCTCGACCCTTTGCTGCTATCTTCCCTCCTTCCCTTGACCCACACTATCTTGTGCACCCAAAACCCTTCCCTCCTCCAAGCTTCCTTCCCCATCCTACCTGCACAACCGCATGCACTCTCCAAGCCCCCATCTCTTCACCACTCCTCGGGTGGCTATGATTGCCACAGCCAACCTCCAACCTTCAATGGCTCCCCAACCTAAGCGTTGAATCCTTAAACTGAGGTCGGCAAGGGCTCGCCCATCGCCCTCCCACCGCTCCTCCTTAGCCGACCCTCGCCAACTCTAATCCTCGTTTCGTCTCCGCAGAGGCCGCCTATCATTATCAAAATGATATTGTAAAATGGCACATTGTTCATAGGATGATTGTGCCTGACTTTCTCCAGCTCCATTTTCCCACTTTGCTTTCTAAGATCAAGGTTGTTGGGTGGGATGCCCTTTTCGACCTAGGCGAGCTTGTCTACGAGGACCTTGTTCGCTAATTCTACGCCAACTTTGTTCTATTGCATTGCGGCATTGCCACCTACTCCACGGTTTGTGACACCCTCATTCGGCTCTCCGAAGATACATTCTCTGTCGTTCTCGGATGTAGCCTTTATCCGATCCGAGGGCTCCCCAAGGCCTCCTGGCCCACGCATTTTGACTGGGTGACATTTTCAATATGTGTTGCCTATGGGTTGGGCGCGGTATCTACTTGCTCTCTGTGATAGTTCATAACATGGAAGAGAGCCTCAAACGGCAACGGGGTTGGCTTCCCTATGGTCGTCTCCTTACAACCTTCTTTGATCATTTCGGGCTCATTCGCGCTGGTATGCCCTACATTCACCCTACACCCAAGGATACATACATCGAGGTGACCCTTCATTGCGTGCATTTCGAAAAGGAAGACGCTACCAACACGTGGGTCAAAACCCAGGAGCTGGGTCAGGCCCCGAGTGATGAAGTTGAGGTCACCATAAAGGATGATGAAGAGGATGAGGAGGCCTCCACTGACCATATCTTGGAGTGCCTGGATGGCATCTAGCATGCCATGACGTAGTCTGATATGCGTAACTGTGCTCTCTTTGACTCTATTGATGCGACACTTGCACTGCAAGCCAATAATAATCGTGCTCACTTCGACCCTCTTGACGCTTCCTTAGCTGCTCTTTTCGACAGACTTGGTCGCCCGCAGGAGTGATCCACCATAGCTCTTTTCCCCCAATTTTGATAATGGCAAAGGGGAAGAGATAGATTATATAGACATAGGCCTTTCCCTTCAGATGAAATCAGTTTGGATAGTTTTTGGATGTAGTAGTACTATCAAAGATAGGCCATGTTAGAGTTTCAGATGTAGTAGTTTATAGTAGTTTATCGATAAGATAGCAGTAGTCCTAGTGATAGATAAGATAGTAGTAGTACTAATGATAACTCTGCATGTACTTACGATTAATGTACTCGGCATGTATTGTGATTGATGAACATGATTGAGGAACATGAATGAACTAATGTTGAATACGGAGTACCAATATGCTTGAATACTGAAATGTTGAAGTTTCATGCAGGATTAAAGAACATGGAAAATGCCTTACTTATAGACGACATGCTGCTGAAAATTTAAATAAAATCTTCATTCAAATAATGCATACATTAAGGGGGAGGAACTGTTAAAATTATAAACATTTACATTTAGTAAGGGAAAGCATATTTTTTCAAAAAGAACACTAATGGATTGCCATCAGCAAAAAAAAAAGGAGAATGTTAGACCAAGTGGTTAAGGGTCTTTCATTCAAACTGCATTTTGATGACAACAACCCATTAGCAGTTCTTTAACGCTACTAACCCTTCTCTCTAGTTCAGTTCAGTTGCACAAAATGGCTCCAAAGCAAGCAAGCTTCAAACTAGCCGAAAGCAACATGTGACATGACCAGAATTCAGCAACTCAAAACAAAGCACTCATGGACTGTACATAGCAAGCTCATGTTCTAAGTTGAGTGTGAGAGTTAGAGATTGTTTTTGTAATCCTTTGTATATGGAGTGACTCAAAAGAACAAGAAAGAAATGGGCATATCACATATATATCACTAGAACGCAGGCATAGTCCCACACTGTAATGCCCCGAACCCTTAAACCCGAGCCCGGTGCGTTATACCTTATAATATCCTTAATAAATCATAATTAAACCTAGCATACGCAGCGGAAAACATAATCATAATCTCCATGTAACATAATACCAGAGTTTACTAATTTCTATATATAATCCAAAGTATCCATCCAACATCTGCATTCCCATATATACATACATCTCCAAAAGCATTTCAGTATTTTCACAACCATTTTGTTCTCAACAGGCTTAAAACAGAAAAACTTAAAACATAAATATTTACATTCCCCCAAAGTGTTTTGAAAATATACCCTTTCTCTAAGTCCCTCAAAATGCTAAATACCCTCGAGCTCCCTAAGTTCGACCTCGAGGATGTCCTGAAAAAGAAATAATCATATTCGGGTGAGACACATCTCAGTAAGGAAAGAAATATACATATTAAAACAGCGTGTGGCCAACATGAGATAGATAGATATCATTTTTATTTCATTTGCAAATCATCATAGAACATTGAAATCGTTTTTTGAACCTAAACAATCACATGCAAATATTTAACCCACGAGATTACCCAAGGATAAGGGTGATTACCCGCCCATACAAGTAGCACCTCTCTGCTATGATATTTAGGTAACCATAAGGTCACAATTAAAACATATCAGAGTACTCACCTTACTCAGTAAACCCTAAAGTGGTAGATTAATCTCGTACTCACACAGTTCAATAATAGTTTACCGACAACGGCCCTAAGGATAGGGAATCCTACCTGCCCATACAAGTAGGTTTCCTCTGCCCTAGTGTGTTATGTAGCTACTACCACATCTGAAGCTATTAGTGCACTCGCCTTACTCAGCAAGCCCTCAGGCGAAGAGTATGTCTCGCCCAATCGTAACATGTTCTACGTACATACATACTTCTATTATCATAATACATCATTCTGTTCTGTCATTATACATTCATGCACATTCATTCCTATTCATAACTTAACTTTGCATTTCATTTCACCTTAAGTGACTCTTTCCCATTTACATCATTTACCTTTATCATTTCATTTCATTGCCATTTTATCGACATTTCATTGCTTAACATTTCATTTCATTACTTCGTACTACAACTGGTCTTTAGCCATCATCAGTTAGTCTACGTAAAAACGTGCTAGATCTGCTAACATAGCTTCTTTTAGCTGTCATCAGTTAGTCTACACAGAAGTGTGCTAGATCTGCTAATATAGCTGTCTTTCAACTGTCTTACATTTACATGATTGCATTTAACATACACAGACAACATTGTCCATATCACATTTTATTCTCATTATTTTACTTACTTAGCCTGCATCTCATACATTTAACATATAATTTGCACAGATTCTCATGCCACACAATTTAGCAGTAAAATTCATACATATTTCTCATAAAATAAGCCAACCCACATTTAACATTTACATGCTCAAAATACACTTCATTTCTTACATAATTCCTTAGAAAATTCCTTTCAGTTTCATTTGTTTACTTTCACACATACATAATTATATCAACAATCATAGGCTCAGAAAACATAAATTTTATGACTGACATTTTAAACTCACATAAAAAACATATATACATAAATAAAACATGTTCATTTTTAATTCAAGAAAACTCCTGATTTAATATATAAATTTCTCCCTTACTTGAATTCTCAAACTACACTGACAGGGACTCCGGAAAAATACCTGCGGCGTTCACCCAGATCCTGAATAAAAAATTCTAGTTCCATGTAATTAATCCCGAATAAATATTATTTTAATATTTTCTTTCTAGGCTCATAAATTCTAAATAAATAAATATACCCTTAAATATAGTCAAATTACTAAATTTCCCAAATTAATTAATTCATTTCCCCAAAATACTACCCATCTAGCCTTCCCTAGGCTCCACACACCTCAAATTAACATTTAAACTCATATTTAATACTCTCACTTAATTTTCTAAATTATTCCTGCGGGACTCAAAATTACACCTGCGGCGCTCACCCGAACCCTGAATCAGAAACCCTAATTCCATTTAAAGTATTCCTAAATAACATACTATTTAAATATTTTCTAAGGTTATAATTTTCAATTTATAGTTATATCCGCAAATTTAATTAATTTGCCAAATTTCCCAAATCCCACTCTTACTTTGGAGTAGGGCCTTGAAAATCCCAATTGAAAAATTACCTACGTCAAAATGACGACAACGATGACTAGGACCACATGGTGGTACCCGTTTGCCGATTTAACAGTAGATTTAAAGCAAAATTGAGAAAATAAAGAAAAATTATCTTTCCCTAGGAGCAGTGCCTAAGTCGTTCCCACGACCAATCTGCTCCAGTAGAAATGTCGGCAGCAGAATCAAGAATTCAACGGCACCTTCCGTTTCCCGATCTACTGCAAATTCGTCAAGAAATTGAGAGAAGAAGAGAGACGGAGATGGAGTGGCTGAAGCTGTGCAAAAATGAAATTTCAAGGGGGGTGCGTGTCTGTTCTGCTTTTCCTTCTTTCTTTCTTCTTCTTTCTTCTTATCTTTCTTCTCTTCTTATCTCTTCTTCAGATTACTTTATATACATATACTACTTTAACATTTACTTATCTTTTATATATATATATATATATATATATATATATATATATATTACATATTACTTTAACTTTTATATATATATATATATATATATATATATATTAGCTTACTTATATATATCTTATTTTAATTATTATTATTTTTAAATCTAATACAATAATATTTAATTTATCTTAATTTAATTTAATTTCTTTAATTATTATTATTATTATTATTATTATTATTATTTTTCCCACGCCATTTCTTTTATTTATTTATCTCTTATTTTATTTATTATTTTTTTCCAAATTATTTTAATCCTTTTAAATTTTCGGGTCTTTACACACACACATACAACTACTCACATAGAACTGCATAAGATGTCTAAAAATCCTCAAACATGTTTTGTTAAACCTTAGACATCTTAAAGTAGATCAGAGATCACTTCTCAAAGTAAGGACCTTTCTACTTCAAACAAAAACCAGTTAAAGAACATTTCCTAAAGTGGTGAAAGGGGCTTCGTCGACGAACACAGGACTTCGTCAACGAGAACAACACAGACCCTTATCGACGTACACAAGGTACTCGTCGACGAGAATATACCAAGAGTAACAAAAATTTCAGAGCACCTTCGTCGACGAATACAAGGGATTCGGCGACGAAGTTTGTGCACTTTTCATTGATGTACATAGGGTACTCATCGACGAAAAGAAACTGAGACCTACCTAAATTCACAACCAGTACCTCGTCCACGAACAGAGGGTCGTTGACGAAATCACTGAAGGGCTCGTCGACGAATGCAAGACCTCGTCGATAAACGTCGGGCTGCAGGCTTCATTAAATGCAGCACCTAGTTTTGTTCTTGTCTTACATCAATAAATTTCCAATAGCTCTCCAGCACCCAGCTCGCCCCTTTAGTGTTTAAATAGGTCTTTTGCATTAACTTCAAAGTAGTGAAGCTCATTAGTTGTTGAAAATATTCATTGTGCATTTACTCTAGGATTTCATTTTGCAGCCACTTGCCCTCGTACTCTTGTCTTTGTTTTACACTCTATTGAAAAAGAGGATATAGTGTGAGGACTACCTTGTGATATTCAGCTCAAGAGGAGTACTTCAAATTGTATTTACCACTCTTCCAACTACTTGTATTGTAAGGCTCTTTGTGAGCCATTGTAAGGTGTCTCTAGGTGAGCACCATTGTAAGAGCTCTTTGTGAGCAACTGCATGTATTGGCTTCTCCGCCGAAATGAGGTTCAAATAGTGGATTTGGGGAATCCTTGAGTATGTCTTAAGGCGTGGACGTAGGCATGGTACCGAACCACATTAATATCGTTGCATTAAGCTTTTCTTCCCTTTTATCTCTTGTTTTATTTTGCTTTCACTGCTTGCTTTGTTTATACACCGTGATACAATTCTCTTGCTCTTGCCAAGAAATTTGTGTGTTTGTAGAAAATATTGCATATCCGCGAAAAATGTCTATTCACCCCCCCCACCTCTAGACGCATATCTGGGCCAATAATAATAATAATAATAATAATAGCAATAAGAAACAATAATAATAATAATAATAATAATAATAACAATAATGGTAACGATAAATAATAACAAAATTAATAATAATAATAGTAAATATAATAGTAATAATAACAAATAAATGATAATAATAATAATAAATAATAAATATGATAATAATAGTAAGTAATAAATGATAATAAATAATAATGATAGAAATAATAATAATAATAATAATAATAATAATATTTATAGTAATAATAATATACATATTTTATTTACCTTAATATTGACACCCAATTAAAGATACAATGCGTACTTATATAAGCAATTAATTAATGAAACAAATCAAATTAAAGGCAAGCAAATAATGAACTTATGGAAACCTATTCAAGCAATCACTAATAAGTAAACAATTAGTATGGTAACTTATAGACTTATAATAATAAATCAAATCAAAATTTGATATACAATCCTAAATATTTAACATGATAATAATATAATATTATATGGCATGACGGTAAAAAAAAAAAAAAGGCTTACTTTGATAACATATCATTTAATATTTACAAGTAGATACAACCAAAAATTTAAACTTGAATATTAAAGAATAAAACAAATACCATGACAATAAAAATCTTGCAATAATAAAGATAAACCGATTAATATTTGTAATAAATGTGACAAAAATAAATAAATAAATAAGCATGAATATCAAATACTAATATTATATAACAAATACAATAAAAATTTAAACTTTTTAACATTGAAACCCAACTAAGATATTAAACTATGCATGTGCGTGATTACAAGGCTATAGGTGTGAGTGTGTGTGTGGTTTGCTGTGTGTGTGAGTGAGTGTGTGGATGCTTGTAGCAGGTGTGTGTTTACGTGTGCGTGAGCGGCTCACGGCTGGTGGTGATCAAGATGGGTGACCGGAGCAGTGGTGGAGTGGATGCGGGAGAGTGTTCGCCGGAGGGAATCTGCTGCGAGGGGGAAGACCGAATCTGGGGAGCTGCTGGTGTTGGTTGGCCGCGAACACCGGCTGGGTTACCGGAGTTGATGACGGGGTTGGGCACAGCGACGACGAATCGGTAGGAAGCGGCGGCGATGGTGACGGCGCAGGGGATAGATGACCGCGACGGCGATGAGGCTGTGTACTGTGGAGGCCGGAGATTGGTTGGCCGGAGTAGCCATGTTCTGGGTCGCAGAGGGCTGCTGCTCCGTCGGCAGCTGTTTGAGTTTTCTGAGTGACCGTGAGGAGTTGACGGCGACGGCGGTGCTGCTGTGAGGGGGCGAATGAGGATGAGGGTGGCTTTCCGGAGGGCTTCTCACGGCTAGCGTGAGTTGCTGGGTTCGGGAAACTGGGCGAGTGGCTAAACAAATGGAGAGGCTGTGGTGGTGTAAGAATGAGAGGGAGAGAAGAGGGAGGTGGTGAGGGCTGTGGCTGACGGTTGTAGCGAGGCTGGCCATGAGGGGGCTGTGCGTAGGAGATGGAGAGAACGAGAGAGATGAGAGAGTTCTTTTTTTTTTCTTTTAGGGTAGTCTTACCCCCCCCCCCCCCTTTTTTTTTGTGTGTGGGTATTTTGGTCTCACAGGATGTGGTTCAGGTGGTAGTGCGGACTGTAGGAGTGTCTCTCATGAGATCAGGTGTTCAAATCCTTCCGGACTCGTTTCTGCCTTTGAACTCCTGAATTTACTCTCCCTTTAGAGTTGTGGGGTCAACTTCAAGAGGCGCAAATTAGTCACGTGAACCGTAAAACAAACACGTGAATACCCGGTGCATAATTCAAAAATAATAATAATAATAATAAGAATAGGAATGATAATAAGGTAATAAAAATAATGAATAATAATAATAATAATAATATTAAAAATAATGATAATAACAACAACAACAAAAATAATAATAATAATAAATAAATAAATAAACCCTTTGTTATATTTGGGTCAAGCAAAAATAAGATGTCTACAAAAGGAATCAAAACTCCCCACATAGCAATCCTACCCAATGTATGCAAGGAGGACCTAGCTGCATGACCGGGTAAAATCATAGTTTTTTTATTTTTTTATTTTTTATTTTCTTGTTTCTTCTTTTTTTCTTTTTTTATTTTCCAGGTCACAAGGAGGATTTTGACCTTCTTAAAGTTCGTATCTCTCAAAGTTCAAAACACAAAAGTTGTAGAACATTTTCTTGCTTTTTCACAGCATTTTGAATCACCTCGATCAGAGATCAGATGGGAAAATTATGCCTAAATTACGAAGTACCATCATCTTTATCACCCACTAGTTGCCCTGCAATAATAAAATACTAGAAATTCATAAATTATTCAATAAAATCCAAATATTATAAATAAAATGCAATGTTAAAATATTTTACATAATTAGGTATTTAATTAAAAATATAATATTTAATGCATGAATTAAAACACATAATTACACAATTTAGGCGCATAATCAAGTGGCTGTTTAGTTTCACCCACAAGCCGACCATCTCACAATTTTTTGGGGATTTTTCTAATGGCTTCTTCAGAGAATGTTCAAATAAAAATGGTTGTTCTACAAAAAAAAATAATAATAATAATAATTAAAAAAAATTGGAGAGAATGGAAGAGATTTCTTTGAAAACATTTAGGAGTAAGTGCTACTGAAAAGGCCACAACAAAGATAAATCAACAATAAGAGCTGTTAGATCAATGTTATAAAATTGAAAATAGTATCAAATGACAAAGTTCTTCAAATAAATCAAGTTACAAACATACCCACATAAACACATGCCAAAGTATCATAAGATTTGTCTCATAAGAGTGAATGTGTGCATGCACCTACTTAATGAAACTAAAACTGAAGAAAGACAAGGGCACAAAATTGACAAGAAGTACAAAGAATGAGACATGAAATATGAAACTAAAAAATAATTGACTATTCAAAAATTATTAAAATATGGAGGCATGTGTGACCCTAACCTCTTGAATTGTCAAATTAAGGCTTTAAACACCACCAATATTTATTTAGGTGAGGCATAGAACAACACAATACCAGAAGATGTCATGTGAATTAAGGATCCTATATGTAGAAGTGCTTTTCAAAAACAGTGCTGATAATAAGTCTTAAACTAGAAGGCTTTTTAGCCCCTACTAGATATCCCAATTTAAAGTTTGCTGAACCTAAAGAACATTTTGGTTGCCACATGTTCACCTTACGATGGTGGAGTCCCATATGACTGGGTTGGAATATAACCTAGGTCTTAAGATGCAAGGCAAGAAGTTTTGGTGACTAGGGAAGATACCCCTAGAGAGAGAGAGAAAGAGAGAGAGGATTGCCATAGAAAGATCATAAATTTGTCCTTCTCCTGAGCTTAATGTGGGTGTTAGCTTTTTGATTTATACTAAACTCAAATTTGATGATTTTATGCCCCTATGGAATAAGGTAAAGAAAAGAAAATTAACGGGCTAGAACTTTATTGAAGTGGTGTTGAGTGGCGATTCCTTCTTGTCAGGGTTTCCTTTAGATAAGCTTACCTCATACCATCCCATTCTTTGGGTAATTTCTCTTGTTTCCAATACTAAGTACTCTTTCTTCTCCTGCAAGAACAAATTAATTATACACTCCTGGATTTTACTTATAAAGTGTTTTGTTTGAAGGTTGATCTCGATAAAGTTGACGAAAATTAGTTTTCAAAAGTACAGGAGTTGGAGTTTGTGGATTGCATTTTGGAGAAAGGTAAAATGCTTTAAATCGCACCCAAATGTTTGCACTATGTGCGAGCTCTTACTTATCTCATGTCGCTATTGAGATATTACCTCCTAATTTGAATTAAAACAAAAAATTAAAAAATAAAAAATAAAAAGGAAGGTCGGGTGGCGCATGCATGGGCCATGCAAAAAGCACTACTCTAAATAGCATTTTTAAATTAAAAATACGCTAGATGGTCCAGTGTCTTTTCTGTAAAAAATGTTGGACCATCCAACATTTTTTAGACATGTCAATTTTGGAAATAAAGTTTCACCCGAGCATTTCTCAAATATTTTTAATTAAAATAAATTTAAATTTGGAAAAAACTTGAGAGCATGAGATATAAAATAAAAGAAAAACTAGCTCCATCATGAAAAGACTCCAATGGAAAAAGAAGAAAAAAAAAGAAAAAGAAAAAAGAATGACCTACACAACAACCTAGGAGAGAGAGGGGGGCTTTAATTCTCTTCTTTTGTCCACTTGTGTCAATAAAAATCTCATGACTTTCTAACCTTTTTTAAAAGATAGATGGTGCTACCTAATGGTTGAAATTGTTTCATTAACAAACTATCTAATTTCATGGGGAGTTTAACATGTCTAAAAATATTAGTCACGGGCACATATGTTGTATATGGTAAATTTTACATGCTACAAATTAAAGCATTTTTAAAAGTAAAGTAAAAAATATATATATTATAGTCCTCAAATGATAAAATTTAAAATGTTGATCTTACCCTTAATCATATAGTTTATCCAAGCCATTCAACAGAAGAATATGGAGTTACACACATTTTCTTGTAATTTTGACAACTGAGGGACAGGAACTGCCCCTGCAGTTGTCATCCCACCATGGCTCGAAGATGTTTTGGAAGCTTCTTCAAACTTCATGAATTGTCCCACCTGAGTGGCTGCCAAATGAGCATAGCATATCATGAGTTGACAAAAACAGACGTTTTTATAGGAGCTGAGTTCAAACATGTCACATTTTCAGACATACCCATTAACCCACAAGTCCATTTCCACTTCATTCTCTCCTTCCCCATTGATTACACTGTCTTATCTTCTCCTCGTCCAACAAATGGAAACTTAAGCATCTTCAAACTTCATGAATTGTCCCACCTGAGTGGCTTCCAAATGAGCGTTGCATATCATGAGTTGATAGGTTCAAATAGAGCATTTATAAGAAGTTGTAGGCACATGAGAACCTATATCCACTGCCAGCATGCAATACACATCAACTGCATCTGCCATGTAGGAGGCATTCTAGACTAGCATGATTTAACATGAAACTCAATTTGTGGTCATAATACCTTATAATCAATCATAGGAGCCACCTGCATCATCTTGTCCAGATTGGCGCATCCTTTCCTCTAACCGCATGGTCCTATCCATCATGGCTTGCATCTGGGCTCGAAAGCTGGAGACCTCTAATCACAGTTTTGCGTTCTCCATAGCAATCATCTACATCTGTTGAGCCATCTCCTACTTATCATACTCGGCCTCTCGACGCTGTCATTCCATCTCTGCACAAGCCGCCGTACCCATAGATGATGATGCTGTTGGGGCAATGTAACCATTTCCAAAACCTTTCACCCAACCCCCCGCTCGTTGACCAAGCACCTGGGAAGTGATCTCGAAATTTATCATGTGCAGACTCCCCTCTGAAACAAGTGCATCCCTCAGCTCGACCATCTATGCCTAATTTCAATCATGAAAATGATAAAAAAAGAATAAGTAAGACTACAAATTTGATGTTTTGAATAAAGTAATAAACTAAATCTTTTACTTCACTTACATATCGATCCTGCACACCCTCGCACCACTCCCCCGATCGCCGTTGGTGTGTTCTCTAATACAGATTCGGCAGCGGCTCATCTGTGCCAGTCTCGAGATCACGCTACATTATCAAATAACTCATCATTAGTATTATGTCATGTAATGGTAAGATAATTTTATATATAGTAATTACCTGGCGATGATTTACGAATAGCCTCGATCCATCGCAACACGTCGTAGGGAGTTTGCTGCGGTTCGTGGCATTTGTTACACATATGGCCTACAAGGAAGATGTCTTGATGACATATTAGCGACATCATTGTGAAAAATTAGTGATTATAATAAAAACACATCACCTGATAGCGCGGGTCGCAGAAATGGCGACACACCATGTCCCAATCTTGTTGGGATATCTTATCGTATGGTTGCGCTTCTGCTTCATCTCCCATCACTCGAAAATGGGAGCGCATTTTCAAGCGACAGCTCTTAAATTTATTACACAATTGGACGTCAACCGACCTCCTCACATGGTCATCCTCGAGGATGTCCATATCAAACTCCTCCTACATATATAAGTAATACAATTACAATGTTAGATAGTTATTAATTGGCTAGTATATTAAAAGTGAAAAAATATTTAAATTAAAAACAGCTATAGAGCGTTAGGGAACTTACCAAAATGTGCATGTAAAGGACCATGCGCTGCTCCTGAGTAACCTAGGGCCAGTTGAATGCGGTGACTAGAGCATACTGTCGGCATATAATGTCGAGCTCCCTCGTCCACGCGGTGCACCAATCGTTTAGCGGGGTGGTGTATCCTAAAGGAATGTTGATCTGAATCCGTTATTTAGTCCTATCCAGATGCTTCTTCAGTGACATGTTCTTTGCTGCACCACGGCCTGACCTGACTGTGGACGTAGATGCTGAAAGTAGAGTTAATTTAAAAACAACATTATAATCATACACGTGAATAACTATCATTAACAATTGACATGTAAATAAATTAATCGTATCCATACCAGCACTGCTCATGAGGGTCGGCAACTCACCCTGCATGTCAATCGCATAAGTGGTATCCATGTCTGCCCAAGGTGCCGATGGCTCAGACAATGGTGCTGCTGCATCAGGGCCGACGGGGTCCGCTGGTCCGAAGGATGTCGGTTCATCCTCATGCGATGTACTCGTGTGTTTGAAAGGATTTCTCCAACGTCGGCCTCCTGGTGTCATATCTACAAATTAATAGACAAGTAAATATAAGAAGTATGAATTTTTAAGTTATTTACACATGTCAGATACATGGTGACAAAAATAAACAAGTACATATATGAAGTATGAATATTAGATGCATGCAGCATACATCTATTTTTAAGTTATTTACACATGTCAGATACATAGTGGCAAAAATAACATGCTTACCCCCCTATACATCCTCAATATCCGTATCATCCTCACTTTCTAAAGTGTCTTCATCTTCGTTACAGTACTCAACCCTTGTTTCATCTTCCCCATCAGTTTCCTCATCGTCGAAGAAGTGAACGTCTACAGAAGGTTCAATTGTAATGTTAGCAGCTCCTATGTGTTCTACCCTGGCACCATCCCTATGCAATGGTATAGGATCAGCGCCTTCTTCGACAACATCTGTTTCAGATTGAGCGCTGCGTGGACAGAAGGCTCATCTTCTTGGAATGCTGTCTCACTGGCACTCATCTCACTATCTGCCACTTCTACAATTGCGTACAAACTTCGGGGAGGAATCTTTTGGACCACATGCCATTCACCCATCAATTTGGTGTCTTTAAGGTAAAACATTTGTTCTGCTTGCGTTGCAAGCACGAAAGGGTCATTTTGATACCAGGTCTTGCTAAAATTGACACTGGTGAAGTAGGCATCGGTGTTTATCCTAGTCTTTTTGTTGCCGATGTCCCACCAGGTACACTTGAACAGGTGGACGACTATGTTTGCTCCATAGCTAAGCTCTATAATGTCATCCAACACACCAAAGTAGTCAATATCTTCATCTCCTTTTGTGCCTAGCACCGCAACCCCACAATTTTGGGTTCTTCTATGCAGATCGAGGGACTTTGTATGAAATCATAACCCATTAACAATGCAACCACTGTAGTGGTTAACTCGTTGATTGGGGCCACATGCCAACGCGTACAAATCTTTACTTGCCGTTGGTTCCTTATTGTAAAACATGACTTTCATCTATTAAATAAACAGGAGTTTAGAAGAATACCATCAATAGTGAAAACATACATTGCTTCTAACTGAAGCAGTTTTTGCTACTTACACGACTCCCAAACCAATTGATAAATTTCTTCTTATCTCTTTCGTCAACAATCCGTTCATTTTAGGTCAAGAGTTCAGCTTTATGTTCGTTATATGCAACAGTAGTACATCTTAATGTTAAGTAAGTATATAATTATGCATATGTAAATTCAATGCAAAGTAAGGAGTTTGGAACCACGTACTCGATATATGAAACAGTTTCATCACAATTGTTAAGGACGTAAAAATGAGCCTTTTCTAGGTTGTCCATATCAATGAAATCATAAACTCGTGCACCGAGAGGCCGAACATTTTCTCGAAATATAGAGCTCCTGGGTTCTTCATTTTTGGCATTAATGGCATGAACGTCTGCATTTCGCTCATCACGAATGAACATTGTGTCAATATCATGTAGATACATTGAGCAAAATGCAAGACATTCACTGTCAATGTACACCTCAATGATTGAACCTTCCGGTCGTGCCTTATTGCTCACGTACCCCTTCAAAGTGGACAAGAATTTATGCATTTTACGTAGCATTATAGACTTGTAGACACAATAAAGAAAAAAAAAAATCAACAAGGAAATCACGTGACCATTATACAAGGACTTTATACTTTACCTCTCAATAGGATACATCCAACGATATTGAACTGGTCCTCCAATTATGACCTTTCTTGGTAAATGGACAGCTAGGTGGATCATCACATCGAAGAATGCTAACGAAAAATTTTTCTCCAGCTTGCATAGTATGATCACGATGTCATCCTCTAACTATTCAAGTACGTTTACGCTCAATTTTTTTTAGCACAATTGCCGGAAAAAGAATCCCAGCTCAATTAGCACCAAGCAAACATCTTCAATCAAGTGTCCACGAATGAAAACGGGTAGAACCCGCTGTAGAAGGACATGACAATCATGAATTTTCATTCCTAGAATCTTCCCTTCCTTTGTGTTTATGCATCGAGCTATGTTCGATGCATATCCATAGGGGAACTTCACTGATTTCAACCATTCGAAGAATTTATTCTTCTCATCCTTCAAAAAGGTGTAACAAGCTGATGGCATGAGAATTTTGTTCCCATCACGAAACAGGTGCAGCTTAGGTCATATTCCCATGTCTTCCATATCTCGGTGAGCATTTGTAATGTCCTTTGTCTTTCCATTTATATCAAGCAATGTACCAATGACATTCTCACAAATGTTCTTTTCGATGTGCATGACATCCAAGTTGTGGCGTAGTAGAAGATCTTTCCAGTATGGCAACTCGAAGAAGATGCTTCTCTTTGTCCAATTCAACTCCCACTCAGCACGTTTTCTTTTTCTACTAGTCGGTGGTTTCCCAAATTTCACATCTCCGATCAACCTTAGCTGGTTTAATATCTCTTCCCCACTTAGTCGCTTTGGCGGCGACCTTCGTTCAGGTTTTCCATTGAAGCTTCTGACACCACGAGTCCTCCAAAGATGTCCAGTTCGTAGAAAATAGTGATGACACATAAAGCATAACTTGCGGCCATGCTTCAAGGATAAGGACCCAACATTCTTATTACATACTGGGTATGCTAAGTAACCTTTTGTGCTCCAACCTGACAGGTTGCCGTATGCGGAAAAATCATTATTTGTCCACAAGACTGCAGCATGCATCCAAAATGTTGTCCCGATTTTCACATCAAATGTCTCCACTCCTTTTTCCCATAATTCTTTCAACTCGTCAATTAACGGACGCAGGTAAACATCAATATCATTACCAGGTGCCCTCGGTCCGAGAATTAGCAGAGACATATAAATGAAAGGTTCTTTCATACATCGCCATGACTACATATTATATGACATCATCATAATTGGCCACATGCTATATGGGTTGGTCACGTTATGAAAAGGATTGAACCCATCTGAAGCAAGGCCAAGTCTGATGTTGCAAGGATCACTAGTAAACCACGGATGCATTTTATCAAATTCGGCCCAAGCTTCGGAGTCTGCTGGATGGCTAAGGATGTTTCTATCTTGAAGACATTTTTCTTGATGCCATCTCATATCTATAGTAGTCTTTTTGCACATATACAATCGTTGCAGCCGCGGGATTAATGGACAATATTGCAAAACTTTTTTAGGGATCTTTTTACCCTTCTTCTTATTAGTCGTATACCTCGGTTCACCACATTCTGGGCACTCGTTCACATTTTCATGTTCACCATAAAAGAGTGCACAATCATACCTACACACATGTATTAGAGTGTAACCAAGACCCAATTCACGCATGTATGTCTTCGCCTCATAAAAATACTTGGGAAGTGTTTCACCCTCCAGTAGTACTACCTTAATGAGGCTTAAATGCATGTTGAATGCGCTCTGAGATAACCCATGCATTGTCCTTACATGAAGCAACTTTATCAGAAATTCTAATTTTGAGAAATTTTTACAGTTTGCATATAGGAGCACTTGTGCATCCCTTATGAGATTAGCAAATGGTTTGCCGAGTCGATTCAATATACTAGGATCGCAAGGTATGGTACCCACTAAAGTAGTTTAATCACCAGTACGCGACACACTGACATCACCCGTGTCCACTACAATCCCCCTTTGCAATTCACCTAACATTTCGATTAACCCTGCCGAACGTGTATCACCACTTACTATATTTGCCCCCTCATCTTTATCGTCATCATTATCGCTCTGAACTACGTAATCTTCACCGTGGAACACCTATCTTGTGTACCTTTTCTCCATTCCAAAGTCTAACAAATGTGAATGGACCAGATCAATGCGTTTGAATGTTATGTTTTGACATTTCTTGCAAGGACACCTTATTCTACTGGCTCTGTTTGCCTAAGGATGCGCGAACTCTATGAAATCATGCACCCCTTTCATGTATTCTGGAAAAAACCTACCCCGAGCATTCATCCAACTCTTATCCATGTTCATTAATTATCCTATAATATGTTCAAGTAAATGGTGTTCATTATATTCTCATAATGTTTATCATGCATGCATCGTGAATCCTATAATCAACCATCATACTCTAAAGGGTACGAATCCTATCCCATTCAGGAATGTTGCATTTACATTGTGATCAATCGCTCAAATTCCTTTGTCATAGTCGTTATAAATTTTGGCAACATCTCCCCATGGCTATCCAAGTACACGAGATGGGGGAAGTGAAAATTTTGCTAGTTTTCCATCACTAACAAATTGTCACGACATCCCACTATGCACTTAGAGAACATAACTAGAGACATGCTCGAAATATATAATGACAATTGACAAAGTGTGAACGATGACAACAATGTAAATACAACTTCCTGAACTGTTCACATTGGACAATCCAAGAATGGTTGAAATACAAACATTGCTAATCATAAGTGAAATAAATAATTAACATGTTCAAGTGATTATTAGTATGACTAACAATCAATTGAAATATAACAATTGATTTGTCTCACACGTACGCTTAGGAATGAATGTATAGTAACCGTTCTTGGATGGGTCTAAGCTTCAATGAATACATGAAGTTGAAAAAAAAAAAAAAAACATGCAACGGGCTACGATTTCAGGCTTTGGTTTTGAGGAATATAAGACTTATCTGTGTATTGCATGTACGCATTTGTTTTTTAATAATATGTATAAGGACGATCAATTTTATCCAATACAATGGATGACTTAAAATGACATTTTTTTCAAAGTGGTGTAAACTCTTTTTTCTCAAAGTGGTAAAATAGACTTAATTTGATAGACTTAATTTATGAGCTATTTTAGATGATAGAAAAATGAGAGAGCATTGTCAAAGCTTAGGTGAATAATTATACCAATTTATTGTTAGAATTTTAATGGTTAGAATTAACTATGTTAGAATTGGTGTATTCTCAAGAAGGGGGGTGAATTGGAGTTTAAAACTTTTTCTCCTAGGTTGATTTATCTAACAACAGTATATACACAACCTAGGGTCAGTCCAAGCAATTTCCAAATGCTTAGTTAAATATAATATGAAAAATAGGTCATACGCATCATTCACCCATAACATACATGTGCGGTAAAAATAGAATGCAGAAATATAAACAAACACACGATATGTTATCGAGGTTCGGCCAACTGTGCCTACGTCTCCGCCTCTAACTCGCAAGCCCAAGGATTCCACTAATAGCTCACTTAAGGGTGGAGAAATACCGATTACAACCAGGTCAAATTAACACAGGGCAAACCTAAACCTTAACTAGGTCAATTAGTAAGGCTGACCTCAACCTACACGTCTTACCAGGAGACGCACCTACCTTTCCTAACCGTTTCTAAACCAATCCAAGACTATTCCAGGGCTAGTCTCCCTCTTCAGGCCTGTGCCTAGAAATACAAAAAATGTGTATATAGTCAAATGGTACAATGATTGTGCTTTCGTGTAAAGCAGATATGTACCCAAATATATGCAATAACATACCCCATAATATGATTCAATATGTAAGCTCAGTGTGCTCTAGATAGTTCAACTCTCAAAGGTATTTTCTATCAGTGTAATAAGTACGTGAGAGTGTCAAACAAGCAATCTTTGTTACACAATATATTCAGCCGATAAGCTCACACAAAGATGTCAAGTTTCAAGTATTTCAAACAGCGAGATGTCTCAAGCATTAAGTATCAAATGAAGTATATGCTTGGTTTGCAAAAGATGTGTAATCTTTGTATTTAGAAAGTAATATATGAGTAAGTGAATATTGGAACAAAGATCACAATCACACAACTGAATATCTCTTCAAATATTTTTCAAGATAAAGCACAATAGATATTTGAAAGTATTTTGAAAATATTTTGCAACCAAAAACAAATACAATCTACTCAAGATATTGCAACAAAGGTGCAAGCTTAGAAGATCTATCAAAGTCTTCTTAGGATAGAATTATCAACAAAGTCCCCTAAGAATCCTTAGGTTTGGCTCTCAAGAAAATCGTGTCAATCAAATAGAACAAGGAGAGCAAACCTTTCCAAAACAAACACTCAATCAACTTACAGATGATGTGGGCACTAATAGAGGGTAAGCATGAGTGAATGAGACTAAAAAATGAGTAGTATAGGCTTTTGGATTTTCAGAGAATTCTCTCCTAATCAAAGTAGCTAATCCATACTAATTTTCACAAATGATCTTATATATATAGACATGGGAGAAAATATGACCGTTAGGGACCTTTTGGGTATTATTAGAAAAGTTTAATGATATTTCAAATATTTTAACCCTATTTAAAAAATGTTTAACTATGGTTAAAATCAGGGCAACCCGAGAGCTTCGGTTGATCAGAAATGTTTCAGTCAACCAGAAATGTTTCGGTCGACCAGGTCTCAAATGATTCAGTCGACCAAGGGGATTTTGAACTAAGGTTCGGTCGACCAGGAGAAGGCGATTTTTAAAATCTCTGAGGTTCGGTCGACCAGGCCATTTTGAACTGCCTAGTTCGGTCGACCAAACCATTGGGATTTCTTCCGAGAACCCTCAGTTGACCAGGTAGTTAGAATACAAAAAAGGCTCAGTCAACCAGATGATCAAAATGTTGACCCAAGGAGGTTTCGGTCAACCAGGGCCTTGGTCAACTGTTGACCCAAGCCTAGTTCGGTTGACCAGGCCAAAATGAACTAAGTTGGCCGGTCAACCAAAAGTGCACCAAGTGTGCATTTCGGTCCCGTCTTGAAACATACAAACCCTATTCAAGTGCCTAACAAACATATGTGCAAAATGTGTGTGTCCTAAGGTCTTTCTAAGGTCATTTCTCATTTACGGTTTGTTTGGGCTTACGAAATAAATCATACATATGATGTGTGTAAGCTTATAACAAACTAGAGCCTTACTTACTATTACAGACCAATTTTCACAAATGAGTTATATTACAATTAAGATCGATAATCGATCTTCAAACTTTACTTGCTTTGTGCCCATCTTGATATTAACAATCTATGTTCCTACACAAACCTCAAACACCCTTAGACGCAATGAGTATTTGTCATAATCAAAATTAGGCATGACCTATAAGGTCAACAAACTCTTTGTTCAATTGTGGAAAATATTTTTCATTTTTAATTGTTCAAATGATTGCAAAATATCATTTTCTTTTCAAGTTTTTCAATATTCGTATATAAAAGTTCGAAGAGAAGAAGAAAAGATTTTGTTTTGGTGGCGTACAAATTTGAAAAATGCTCATATAAAATAATTTGTCCATAGGTTAACTTTTTAGTAACCTATTAAAGTCTTGAGAGAGCATTTGACAATGAAAAAGAGTACAAATTAATATTCAAAAGTTTAAGATGTTGAAGGGTAGAAGTTAGAGCTTCAAATATTTGTTTCTGACCATGAAGGCCAACCATCTTTACATTATGGTTCAAAGTTAAAGTTTCAAGGCTTCCATGTCAAATCTTTAGGCATAACTGTATAGAGAATCCTAGTGTTATTGCTTCACATCCATCAAATCAACCACAAATTTTATGACCTCACTACTACGAAACACATTATAAATAATTAAGATAATTGGTCAAAGCCAATAGGTCAAGTGATGAACTCTCACATGCACACACAAGCATCCACACACACACACACACACACACACATACAAGTATTAATGGTGCAAATCATCATGTAAATATGAATATGGTAACTTATTATTCAACCAAAATACACTTATTGTATGTTTTCAAATGCCTTGAATTTAGAATTGTATTAAATTTGAATAAAATGTAGTATAAAATTGTATTCAAATTTGTCCAAATCCACCCAAATCTAAATCCAACATCTAAAATTCTTACTCCCATGCAAGTATTAATAGTGCAAATCATTGTGTAAATATGAATATGGTAACTTATTATTCAACCAAAATACACTTATTGTATGTTTTCAAATGCAATGAATTTGTAGTTGTATTGAATTTAAATAAAAAATAGTATAAAATTGTATTGAAATTGATCCAAATCCACCCAAATCAAAATCAAGGATCTAAAATCCTTACTCCCAAACACTACTTTAATTTTGTCATAAAGGAAACACAATTTTTTATAAGTAAATTTATTTTTTAACTTTTATTCACTCCACATCAAGCCTAGTGGAAACAAGTATGAATAGTGCAAATTATCATATAAATTTCATTTTATAAGAAACACATTTCTTTTTGGATATAATATTTACCATACCATACTGCCACACACATGTATGAATAGTGCAAATTATCATATAAATATGAAAATAGGATAAATGAGAGTTCAATTAAATTAGTTTCCCCATCCTTTGAGACTTCCCTCGACAAAGTGATAGTTTTCCCAACTTGCAAATTCATTTAGAACTAATTTTAGGGCTATTGTAAAGATACCTTTTGAATTTGGGATAGGATATTAAATGCCCGACTTCCTAAATTTTGATATATTGTCGAATTGTCATCAAGTGATGGGTGTATAATTCTAAAATAATCAATATGCTCAAATAAGCTTGCAAGATTTGAACCCCAAACAATACACATTGATTCCCATATCAATATGCAAAACACCTAGAGGAGCTGCTTTTCCACCAAGAGGAGCTAGCACGAACAATGCTAGCCACACTAAAGAACAACTTTTTCAATCTAAATGAAACCCTCTCAAGCCTCAATAAATATATCTAATCAACCACAATACAAATGAATTCATCACCATGTGGCAAGCCAAGGTTTTGAACTCTACCTACACAAAACTATGTAAAATTATAACCACCTATTGGTCGCAAATTTCCTCACTAGCTAGCTTTGCAGCAATGGAGGCATACATTCACAACTCCATCCCTAACACTGCTCATGTCATGTACAATAGTTCCTTGATTGATGTCATCTATAGTTGGTCAGCTCTAGGTTAGTATTCAGAAGGATGGAATTGAGGATTTGGAGTTGGATGTGTGACTTAAAGTAAACTCAACACAATATTACACAACATTTTCTTCAAATCCACAAAAATTCAAATATAATTTGCAAAATCTACTCCCAAACACAGGGTTAAAGCATGAGCCATTATTAATCAGTAAAGATACAAGGTTAATAGTGTCATACTAGCACTACCCTAACACATTGTATATTGAACTCACACTAGTGTTCGATACCCGAACTTTAGTTAAGTTCATCGGGGAGTCTTTTAATAATATCCCTAATTGTTTATAAATTGCATCGAAATGACATTCCTGCATACAATCTTGATTAAAAAAACACAGGCATCAAGGCAATGTAACCCACACACATGACAAATGTAGGTGGCGAATGAATTAACAGTGGCCAAAAATAAAATAAAACCTTAAAAAATGGTTTCTGCACCTAAATTTGTTGGATTTCACGCTATAAATACCAAGTGCTAGTTTGTAACCCTTAGTGCTGATAAGAAATCACCAACCAGTTCTACCCCATTGGACACAAATCACTGAACAAAATAGTACCTAATAATAGAAGACAAACACATCCATGCAATGTAAGAAAAGAACCATTCAAGCAATACAACAGCAACCATCAAAATCGAACATAAATAATGCATCAAATCAATTCAACAAATTACGACCTAATTCTTTCCATTCTAATTATTGATTCAATCCCCATTGAGTAAAGTCAGCTAAACAGTTGGAAATCATGGGGCATGCCCAAACTTTGTATTCAATCAACACAAACAAATATTATTCTTGTATTTGAACAATTAATCAACCAAAAATAAGTAATACCAACAAATTAAATCAATAGCAGCGTTTGATCTCAATAGAAGTTTAAATCATTCAAGTCATTCACAAATCAATTTTTATCACATTCCCAAATCATATTTAAATACTCACAGTAGATAAAAATAAGAAATATATGCTTGAAAGTAAAAAGATAAAGGGAAAGAAGAACCTCGAGATTTTTTACAAGTTTCGACAACGTGCCTACATCCTTGCGACAGCCATGGTGACTCACAGGTGGTGGCTTGTGGGTGAGAGCAGAGGGAGACTGGGAGAGAGGATCGCCAGAGCAGCAAGGGTGGCTTGCGGCTGAGAGCAAAGGGAGACTAGGAGAGAGGATCACTGGAGTAGGAGGGGTGGCTTGCGTCCGAGAGCAGAGGGGAGACTGGGAGAGAGGGTCACCAGAGTAGGAGGGGTGGCTTACGGCCGAGAGCAGGCCAGGGGAGACTAGGAGAGAGGATTGCCAGAGCAGGAGGGGTGGCTGGCTGCTGAGAGCAGGGGGAGACTGGGAGAGAGGATCTGCTGGAGCAAGAGGGGTGGCTTGCGGCCGAGAGCTGGTGGAGACTGGGAGAGAGGATCGCCAGAGCAGGATGAGGCTAGGGAAGAGGAGGAGCTGGAGCAATGACTTGCAGCCGATCGAGAGTAGGGGGAGATTGGGAGAGAGGATCGCAGGAGTAGGAGGGAAAGAGGAGGAGCTAGTGTGGTGGCTTGCAGTGGAGAGTAGCGGCTGATTAACTGGGAGCTAGAGACGTTCGCGGGATGCAGGCGGAGGGGAAGGGGAAGAAGCCAGCTGAAGAAGGAGGGAAAATATCCCGCGGAAACCAATAAGGGTTTTTGGGCATTAGTGACGGTTTCAAAACCATCACTACTACTATCCGTTTAATTTTTTATACATTACAAAGCATTAGTGACGGTCCAAATTCGTCACTAATAATGCAATTCGTCACTAATAAGACAACAATTGTAACGACTTTATAAATTCATCACTAATATTTTGAACTTAAATTTTTTTATATTTTTTTAAAAAGGAATTATTAGTGACGAATTTATACATTCGTCACTATTAGTCTTCTATTAGTGACGAATATACAACATCGTCACTAATACTCTGAATTAAAATTTTTTTATTTGTTTTGAAAAAAGGAATTATTAGTGACGGTTCTTAAATCCGTCACTAATATATACCTTAACCAAATTTATTTTATATTTTTTAAATAAAAACTAGCAGTGACATTTTCAAAACCATCACTAATATCCTCTTATTAGTGGCGAATGTCTCAATCCGTCACTAATACCCTTTATTTAATTTTTTTTATATTTTTTTAAATAAAATAACTAGTAATGACGGTTTCAAAACCGTCACTAATACACCATTATTAGTGACGGATATCCCAATCCGTCACTAATACCATTAACTAAATGTTTTTAATATATTCATAACTATTAGTAGTGACGGTTTGTTAATCGTCACTAATAAGTAGCTTTTAGTGACAAATTTAATCCGTCCCTAATACCCCAAAATCGGCGCTAATATTTTCCCGAAAAAAAATTTTCGCGCGAAAATTGTTTAACACATTGTTTTTAATGATAAAAGTATTAGCGACGGTTCTTAAAAATCGTTGCTAATACAATACTATTAGTGATGGTTTTATAACTGTCATTAATGCTTTCGTCACTAAAAACCTATTTTTTTGTAGTGATCAATGAAAAAGAAAAAGAAGAATTTGAAAAGGACTATAAATTATTTGGAGAACAAGAATCACAAAAGATTAGGAGACTATTGATATTATATATTAATCAAGTGAAATATGGAGAGATGGCATTCAATTTTAGCTTTTGAGATAAATACGAAATTATAAATTTTAAGAACATATAATAGAAGGTGGAATTGACATTATGTTTTTTGTCACAACTAACATGATTTTGGCTTCAGTCCTTTAGGAATAGTTTAATTTAATATACTATTACTACAAAATAAAAATAAAATAAAAAGAAAAAGAGAATGCAGTATCATTTTGGGGGGGAAAAGAATATATATTAATTTGGATCTGGAATTCCTGGTAAATACCAGTGCATGCAGTCATCGTGTTTCTTTCCACCAGCAGCAGAAGGGTGGGCATCTGCTCTGAATTCACTAATATGGGTAATGTCCAGAACATGGAAACCAGACCCCGGGAGTGCCTTGTGCAGGTGCTGGTTCGCCAGGCGTGCCTCCACATTTGTCCCATTATTTTTCAAAGAGAATAACTCCTCCATCTGAGAGATACGATACACCAGCAGAAACAATGATCGCTCAGTCGCGCAATACGGCAAGGGTTTTATAGCGAAATTAAACATGTTGCAGAAGGCAAGTTTCATATAGAAGCAAGTGAGTCATGGCTCCATGATTCGTCTCCTAGCCTCATTGGGAGAAGCCAAGGTTCGACTCTCATTTGGGAAGTTTGTGTGCTTGTAGTGTTGTGCTTATTTAGCCATCAAAAAAAGCATGTAAAAGGATCGAGCTCAAGATTAAATATGTAACCTCCACCACCGTAATCAATGAAATTGAACTTCACAATAACACATTTGTCACTCACCTGCTCAGGCGACAAAGGCTCCAAACATTTACATGAACCGCCTTGGTCCCATCAACCCTGGTTGTGCTCTTTTTTCCACATACGATACCAATTTTGGGTTGCAAAGAACCAATCCAAAAATCACTAAACCGGCTATTGGAACTTCTGGTGGTTTAAATTGGGCGATTTAACTTAACGGTAGCATCAGTACTTACCGGTAGGGCCACATGGCGGCTTCTACGCATGCTACATGTCGGCGGCTGGACGCGGGTCAGAAGGTGGATCGGGTCGTGCTCGCGGGCTGGAGCCCGGTTGCTGGACGCATCGTATCTCACCATCCGAGTGAGGAAGACAAGTGCGGGGCATGTGGAGTGCGTGAATCTAGCGATCGAAATCCTCGTCAGCATGTGCGGTGCGTGGGAAGGACACTAACTTCGCTGGAGGTGCATATGAGCGCATGTGAAGTGTCCCAGAGTTCGTTTGAGACGTGGTTTTCACCGTTGGAATCATATCAATGCGAATTTCACAATGGTAGGCTCAATTTTGGATTTTGAGCAACTTCAAATCTGGAAGAAAATTGGATTTCTCCTCTATTCGACTCTATTTGGCGAATTTCAGCGTACCTGGACTCTCTGATACCACTGATGGGTGGAGGGGATACTCAGTTACTGGTTGTGACTGAAATTCAGTGAGAATCAATTGTAAAAACAATGTAATTCAATATGAAAATAAATACAAGAGGACTTCAAAAAAAACAACTCTCTCTCACTAGTTATTCACTCTCTAAACACCATATACTACATTGCATGCACACACATCTATTTATAACTGATTCTAAAACAAAATATTCAACGATTGTGGCTGGTTGGTGAGGTTGGTGGCCACCGATCAACAGAAGCAGCTGGTCGGCAACCTTCATCAAATATTGTTGCCATCCTCAAGTTTACTCTTTAATATTGCCCAATCCGTCGATGGTTTGGAGTAGAAAGAAACACCTCATAGTTACTGCCTAAAACTGTCAACGGTTTACCCTCCATGGTTGCACCCCACATCTCTCTTTTGGTCCCTCGCTTCATGGTATTTTTCTCGATACATTCATTCCTCTCAGAATCTGAGCCACATCCCTAACAATACTTTATTTTTTGCAAAGATATGAATAGTGATATCAAATGGCCACATATCACCCTTCATTGTTTTGAAGCTTCATCAAGCCTTAAAATAAATTTAGCAAAAAGCAAAGTTTTCCACATAGTTGTAGGGTAAAATTTGGAGGAAATAGTTGACTTATTAAATTACAAAGTTGAACAGTTGCCTACTATTTATCTTGGCCTCCCTCTCGAGGCAAAAGTTAGAACAAAAGTGATCTAAGACCCTATAATTGAAAAGTTTAACAAAAAATTGGCCTCGTGGAAAGTCAATTATCTCTCTTTTGGTGGCAAATTGACTTTGATTAATTAGGAGAATTCTAACAAATGTGCCAATATATTACCTCACCTTGCCCACTCCACTGTACATTCTAACTAAATTGGAAGGTACGTAACGTAATTTTTTTGCGGAGAGGGAATTCAATGGTGTTCAAATATCCTTTGGTTAAATGGATAACAACTGAGAATGGAGGATTGTGGATAAAATACGCACTTACCTTCAACAACGTTCTTTTAAGCAAATGGTTATGGAAGTTGAGCCAAGATAAAACTACTTATGGGGGAGGGTGGTCAGCAACAAATATAAACTTCCATTGGATTCATGGGAGCCCAAACTTGATACCTATGCACATGGGTCTAGGTACTGGAAAGGTATCCTAGTGACAACCAATGCCTTCTAGGAAGTAACCAAAATAAAAATTGGCATGGGGACTCATACTAAATTATGGACGGACAAGTGGGGGACACATTAACCATTAAGCAAACCCTTTGTTGTTCAAGATTACTATAGCCAAAAATGGATATGTTGCTGACATCTTTAATTTGGTCTCAGGGAATCAATTCTAGGACATCTCTTTAGCCAAAATCCCAGAGGAATGGAACAGGTAACTTTGCCTGATTTCTCAATTTTATCTACTCAATAAAAATTCCAAATATAGGGGAAAATTCTTGCATTTGGCTCATGTCAACCAACAACTTATTCTATGCCAAGTCAATCTACATGTTCTTGTTGGAAAATAAATTCGACGAGCAGCATCCAAACCCAATACACCGCTTAATTTGGAACAAGTTTGTACCAACAAAAGTTTCCTCCTTTATTTGGTATTGCTCCTGAAAGAAAATTAGTACTGAGGATAATATATAAGCCAAAGGGTGGAGGATGGCCACAATGTGTATCCTATGCAAAGAAGATGGAGAATCAATTGATCATCTGCTCATAGATTGTAAATTTAGTACCTTCATATGGTCAGGTGCTTTGAAATTGCTAGGATTGCAGTGGGTGATGTCGTGTTCACTACAAGATTTGCACCACTTTTGGAAATGTTCTTGTCTCATAGGAAACCTCAAAGCCCTCAAACTCTCCATTCCAGTAGCCATTATGTTGGGGATTTGGAAAGAAAGGGATGCTAGAACATTTCAAGATAAATCTCTTGCAGCATAGTTGTTATTACAAAAAATTTTGCAGGATATTTTCTTTTGGTCAAGGTCCTACTCTTTGTTCCAAAACCTTCCTTGGGAAGAAATTTTTAAATTACTTTCGATTCTAGGTTTGTGAAGTTGTAATCGTCCTTATATGTTACAATCTGGTCTACAAGCAACTAGCTTATTTTCCAAGGTGCTTCTGTTTTTCTTTGATAATCTTTATCTATATATATATATATATCTTTCAAGAGTATTAAGCAAGGAAACAACCACAACAGAACTAGCATCTTCATTTAGGAAGAGGGGTGGTTTTAGATTGTAGTACTTTGAAATAAATATATTTAGGAAGAGGAGGGAAACAAAAAGAAAATAAGATAATGGGAGGACTTGCGGTAGTAAGTGGGAGTTAAAAAAGGAAGAGAGAAATCCAAGGAATAGTTGGAAGAGGTGGTGGAACTAATTTCACACCAAAAAAAAAAAAACCTTTTTTTTAACAAATTTAGATATACTTTTCTACTATAGTTATGTTGTTCCTTAGCCAAATGATTAACTCTATTTCATATGGATGCTACGATTCTTGTCCATACATTCAATGAGCTCTTACTATAGATGGAAATTGACAAGAATCCTATTAAAGAAACAAATTAACAAAAAAAAAAAAAAAAGCAAAGCATTATTCTAATCCAAATCTTCTTTTCTCTCTCTAAACCTCAATAAGAGGGGGCGGGAAAATCACATGCGCACACGCACAAACACATTTTCATTTTGAAGCGATGATTGGAACCACTTACATTCCATTTTGAACTGATGCATGTATATATCGATACTACCCCTCATCTCGCTGATGCTGTGGTCCGAACGCACCCCATGATTTACTCATATATTAATTAATAGGGTCTTTCTCCCTCGTAGGATATCATATATTAATTAATAGGGTCTTTCTCCCCCGTAGTTCCCTGGAGGATAGTAGTTGCAAGTGACGAAGGCCCATCCGTTGGCGCACGTAGCTCTAGCGCACCCTAGTCCGACAGAGTCGCCCCAAACGACCTGAGTGTAGTGCAGGCACTCTCCTCCCTGGCAGGAGTTGGAGTCGTGGTCATAGTTAGGCTTTTCCGACAGCCAGAGATCCACCGCTTCTTTGCCGCTAAAAGCCCCGTAGCCTTCGGCGATGTTCTCTCCGTAAGGCCCTCCCGAGTGTTCCAGCGTGCAGTCGCCTGCCCTCTGGCTCGCGTAATTCTGAGCGTACGCCGCCACCGTCTGGTTCCACTGCAGCGGCACCACGCCAACCTGCTTCCGGGCGGCGTTGTGAGCGGCCAGGTAGTCTCCGATGGAGTTTTGGGCGAGGGAGCATCCGGCGGCGGCGGAGAGAACGACGACGGCCAGCAGGAGTGGGCCGCTGCCGGTAATGGTGTGGCCCATTTCGGTTGTTATTGTGTAAGTAATGTTGAAAAGGAAAATTAAAATTTGATGCGTAGGTGTGAGTGCTTAGAGAGAAGTGGGGGAGGGTGGGAGTATTTATAGAGAAGTGAGAAGAGAAGAAGAAGTTAATTAGTCGTCCTTGAAATGAAATTAGGGGTTTAAGATTCACGTGCACGCCAAATATGGCATGGTGTCACGGACCCCCAAAATGGGACTTAAGCAAGGGCCGTGTGGCACTCGTTGAGAGCTCTCCCTCGACAAGTCAGCCAACTCTCACACGTTCAAACCTGCAAGCACGAGCACCAGGTGAGTCTCAATACTCAAGGAAAACAAGAAACAATAGGATTTCACATTAGCAATATATTCTTATACACCGAATAAGACTATAACAATCAGAGACATCATAATCCAAGGCAACAGAACACCACAATGAAAAGAACTACTTGTATTATTCATCTACAAGAGAATCACCATACAAGCGATAACACAGATATTCATATATTCATTCCAAATCCCTGAAGAATACAATTATAGTAGTATCTCACTCCCCCATTTTCCCCATTACATTGTCACACCCTAACATCCTCCCCCACTCAATTTATCGACGTCCTCGTCGATGTGTTGTAGACGGCCTTCTCACTCTTCTGATGTCGATGTAGATGTCGTTGACTACGAATTTCTGAAATCTTCAATCTTCTGTATGGCATGCTGAAGGTTGTCTGCTGTTTCCCAACTATTCTCTTCTTCCCCCAATCCTAACCACTGAACCAGAAATTGTTGTTGTTGACGACCTTCTAGATTGACGACTCTGTCTGCAATGATCTCCTGGACTTCTTTGGTGACAGGATGCCTTCTGGAAATTGTTGATCTCCTTAATTTTTGTCGGTGCAGATCTGCTTCATCTGTGTGGAATGGCTTTAAATTGCTTACATGAAACACGGGATGAACTGGACGTCTATGGCTTTTCATCCACTCGGGTTGCTCAAGCCGATAAGATGCATGTCCCACCTTTTCGATTACTCTGATTGGACCTTCGTAACGACGTAACAGCCTTTTATCCTTGCCACGAAGAAAGCGAAATGTCTCCGGTGGCACTTTTACAAGAACCAGATCTCCAGATTCAAATTGTTGTGGTCGTCTCCCTTTGTCAGCCCATTTCTTCATGCTCTTGGATGCTTTTTCTAACTGAGCTCGGGTGACTTCGATGTTTTGCAACCAATTTTTCGTGAATTGGTAGGCTTTTGGGCAATTTCCTTTGTATGGACCATCCAGAGTGTGTGGAAGAGTCGGTTGTTGACCTGTCACAATCTCAAAAGGGCTTTTATTAGTTGCAGAAGATTTCATAGAGTTAAAACAGAATTGTGCCGTGTCAAGTAAAGTAACCCAATTCTTCTGATTGGAGTGAACAAAATGTCGCAAGTATTCTTCCAGCATCCCATTAAAACGTTCAGTTTGACCATCTGTCTGTGGGTGATAGCTCGTGGAAAGATTAAGGTTTGAACCCATCAAGCGAAAGAGTTCACCCCAAAATCCCCCCGTGAATCTAACATCCCTATCACTAATTAAGCTTTCTGGAACACCCCAATATTTCACCACATGCTTGAAGAATAACTGAGCTGTCTTCTCTGCTGAACACGGCTTCGAGACTGGTACGAAAGTTGCATACTTTGAGAACCGGTCAATCACCACCAAAATTGTGTCAAACTCCTCTACTTTTGGCAACGAGGAAATAAAATCCAAAGAGACACTCTCCCATGGCCTAGCAGGAACTAGCAATGGCTCCAATAAACCTGAGGTCTTCTTTCTTTCTACCTTGTCTTGTTGACAGATCAAGCACGTTTTAGTATAACTCATCACATCATCTTGCATATTTGGCCAATAGTACCCCTGTGTAATCAAAGCATGAGTTCTTCGCCATCCCGGATGACCAGCCCACAACGTATCATGGCACTCTTTCAGTAAGGTTTTCCTCAAGTTTCCAGCTTTAGGCACATAGACTCTCCTGCCTTTAGTCATTATCAGTCCATCTTCTATCCAGAATTGTCGTGTTTTCCCTTCGTCTATTAGTTTGCTTAGTGACTGCGCCTGCTGGTCTGTACTTAAATGTTCCTTGATAAGATTCTTCAAAGGTAGCGCCACCCTACTAGTTGATAGATGACTGATGATTTTCAATGCTGCCAATTCAGTTTTTCTACTTAAAGCGTCGGCCACTTCATTCGTCTTTCCCACTTTATATTCAAAAGCAAAATCAAATTCAGCTAGCTTCTCCTGCCAACGGGCTTGTTTTGACGTTAGTCCAGGTTGTGACAAAAAATGAGTAACTGCTACATTATCGGTTTTTACCACAAATTTGGACCCCAAAAGATAGTGCCTCCACACCCGAAGACAATGTACCACTGCAAGAAGCTCCTTTTCTTGTGCTGTATAATTCCGTTCGGCACCCGACAATTTTCTACTTTCAAAAGCAACTGGATGCCCTTCCTGCAAGAGAACTCCCCCTAATGCAAAGTCTGAGGCATCTACTTGCACTTCAAACGGTTTTGTCACAGCAGGAAAGATTAGCACAGGATCTCCTACAATCTTTTCCTTTAATTCAACAAATGCTGATTGGCACTCTTCTGACCACCCCCATGGTACCCCCTTCCTCAATAAATTCGTTAACAATACAACTCTTCTAGAATACCCCTCTATAAACTTTCGGTAGTAGTTGGCTAGACCCAAGAAAGATCGCAGTTCTCTAACGGATGTAGGTGCTCGCCACTCCTTGATAGTTTTTACTTTAGCTGAATCCATCCGAATCTGGCCCTCCTCAATGATATGCCCCAAGAATTTAATACGCTTTTGAGCGAAAGCACACTTCTCCCCTTTTACATATAACTGATTTTCTTTGAGTTTTTGAAAAACCTTTCGAAGATGATCTTTATGTTCTTCTAAGGATGCGCTGAAAACCAGTATGTCATCAAGGTAAACAACCACAAACTGATCAAGGTAGTCTCGAAAAACCTGATTCATTAGAGAACAAAAGGTAGCGGGTGCATTTGTTAGCCCAAAAGGCATGACAAGGAATTCAAATGCTCCATACCGTGTGACACAAGTGGTCTTCGGTTCATCTCCCTCAACAATGCGCACTTGATGATATCCCGACCTCAAGTCCAGTTTCGTGAAATATCTAACTGTACTTAACTGGTCAAAAATATCAGCAATCAGTGGAATAGGATACTTGTTGCGCACGGTCACCTTATTAAGAGCCCGATAATCTATACACAAGCGCAAACTACCATCTTGTTTCTTCTGAAATAACACTGGGGCCCCAAAAGGTGCTTTTGAAGGCCGGATGAACCCTGCTGCAATAAGATCATTCAGTTGCCTTCTAAGTTCAGCTAACTCAGGTGGCGCCATTCGATAAGGGGCACGTGCTGGCGGCTTTACTCCTGGCAAAAGTTCAATTTCGTAGTCAATCTGTCGTCGAGGTGGTAAAACCCTGGGTAGCTGTTCCGGGATCACCTCCTTGAACTCTTCTAAGACTTCCTTAATCTCAAGTGGATATTTCCCTACTTCTGCATCTTCTGAGACTATTGGTAGAACCACGAAAGAAGATTCTCCCCTTTTTACTCCCTTTTTGAATTGGAGGGCTGAGAGCAACTTCCTCTCATCAAAATTGTTGTAGGCTGCGGGGACCGCACAAGGTGCACTTCCCATTATCACAAGACAATCCGCAGCTGGGATCGGCATTGAGCGTGTCACTTTAAGAAAATCCATCCCCAATACCACATCAAAGTCGTCAAGGGGTGCCACAGTGAAATCAACTGTTCCAGACCATGATCCCATTTGGCATGCCACTTTAGGTACCACCCCCACCGTGGTTAATGCTGGAGAATTCACTGCTTTTATCTTGCCCACATCTTTATCTACTTGCAATTCTAACCGTTGAGCTTCAGAATCAGCAATGAAATTATGGGTGGCCCCTGTATCAATCATGGCCCTGATTTTCTTTCCATTCAAAAGTAGATCCACATACATTAGTCCCTTCTCCTGAGACTTATTGTGAATTACTTGACGCTCTAATGCCCCCAAAAATCTCAAGGCTCCCACCATATTTGGTTGTTCTTCTGGAATTGCTGTCGAGGTTTCGGTTTCCCCTCGAAGGGCCTTCATGGCATTCAAAGCCTTACGATCGGGGCACTCCGCCACTCGATGTGGTCCACTGCAAAGAAAACAAGAGATCGGTCGACGCTCTCCACCCCCTGTTCGTCCGCCCCTCCACTCCCTATTCATGGGCGCTCTTTTATCTTTCCAAGAACTATTTGTCTCCTTATCCCTTCCCCCATTTGTGGGCTTATACACTTTGTTGGGACGGGAATCATTAATGGCGGATGTAGGGAAATTTCGCTTCCCAGAAGTATCTGAAAAATCATCCAACCGTTCAGCAGCAGCGAGGGCAGAAGAGAGATCACCAGCACCTTGCCGACGTATTTTATTTCTTGGCCATGTCTTCAAACCCCGAAGAAAATGAATCAGTTTATCCGATTCAGTCATGTCTACAATGTCCAACATCAAGGCTTGGTATTCCCTTACATAACTCCTTAACGAGCCCGTCTGTTGCAATTCCATTACTTTACACTTTGCTATATACTCCACATTTTCTGGATAGAATTGGGCCTTCAATGCCTGTTTCAACCCCTCCCATGTGTTAATGACACATCTATTGTGCTGAATATCATTCCATTTAGTTCTCCACCACAATTTTGCATCCCCAACCAAGTATACCGTTGCCATATTGACGCGGTCCACTTCTAAATCCACTCGAGAGCACGTGAAATAGTGTTCCATATCAAAGAAGAAATTGTCTAGCTCCTTTGCATCTCGTGTACCCCCAAAACTTTTAGGTTCCGGTACCTTCCATCGAGAAGTCTCATTTGGATGTGCAACTGGCCATCGGGCTAACTGTGCCACTGCATTCACTTTCGCAGTGATCTCTTGTAAATCCCTCTGGACTTGGACCACCGCACTTTGGACATTGCCCATCTCCTTCAAATCTCCCTTCAAAGCAGTAATGGACACTTTAACATCTTCTGTAAGGAAATCAAGATTATCCGTTAGCTCCCGTAAGGAGGCCTCAAGCTCTATTGGCTCTCCCCGTTGGGACGAAAAAGATGGCAATATGCCCTCAATATGTTGTAGCCTACTCTCAATGGCTTCCAACTGCTCGATACTCTTCTGGAAGGCCTCAAGCTCTCTTGGCCGTTTCTCCAGGGATTTCACACTTGGAATGAATTTTTCAAGTTCCTCAAGTCTCTCTATGACTTTTGATACCCCATAGAGATTTTCTCTAGGGTTTTCTTCGGCGGCCTCAAGCTCTGTTGGCACGCCTTTCTCTTTTATCAATGTTGCCACCAACCCTTGGAGGTCACCGCACGTTGTCTCCAGGGTTGCGAGTTTTGTCTCAAGCGCCTCAATGCGCTTCACTCTTCCTGACTTATTTCTCCTAATTCCACGCATGGTGCTCGCACACACTGTGCTCTGATACCAACTGTCACGGACCCCCAAAATGGGACTTAAGCAAGGGCCGTGTGGCACTCGTTGAGAGCTCTCCCTCGACAAGTCAGCCAACTCTCACACGTTCAAACCTGCAAGCACGAGCACCAGGTGAGTCTCAATACTCAAGGAAAACAAGAAACAATAGGATTTCACATGAGCAATATATTCTTATACACCGAATAAGACTATAACAAACAGAGACATCATAATCCAAGGCAACAGAACACCACAATGAAAAGAACTACTTGTATTATTCATCTACAAGAGAATCACCATACAAGCGATAACACAGATATTCATATATTCATTCCAAATCCCTGAAGAATACAATTATAGTAGTATCTCACTCCCCCATTTTCCCCATTACATTGTCACACCCTAACACATGGCTTTATCTCAGCCTGCATGAATCCAAATGTACCTCCCATTTTATATGGCATGGATTGAAAAGGGGCAGGAGAAGAAAAATGGGTACCTCCCATTTGTGTGGTTCAAGACCCATATGTCATGGTCAAATTAAATTCAAGAAAGAAAAAAAAAAAAGTGCTTCTTTGTATAAAATTAAAAAAAAAAAAAATCTTGGTTGAATTAAGATGGAAAGTTAGTAGTTTATATGATTTTGACCCTAAATATCATTTACCCCATTTGGGGGGAAAAGAAAAACAAGCATTTTGCTATTTTGCCCCTAGACTTTGGTTATGTTTTGACCAACATCTCTCTCTCTTTGATGGTTTCTTTCTTAAACAAAATCAGTTTACTAACAATCCAACCTTTACTTTAATTTAAATCCTTCAATTTTTTTTTTGAAATATTTAATTACTTAATTGGCTAGAGCACAGATTTTACACATTGAATTTGGAAAATGTGTACATGTGAATAAAATTTACTAGAGAAATTGTTAGCCTTTTTCAAATACCCAAATCTATATACAAAAATATGTTGAAAATTAAACTTGACTGGAGATGGCCGGCAGCCCACCTCTATTGAATTTGGGTTGGAGTCGGCAGCAAACTCGCCAAACCTCACCAACTCCAGCCACCATTGTTGATTATAATCTTCACCTATCGTCCATCCTTTGCTATATATAGATGTGTGTATGTGTAATATAAGATGTGGTGTAGAGAGGGTGAATAACTAGTGAGAAGAGAGAAATTGTATTTTGAGAAGTTTTTTGTATTTTAATTTTTTAGATTGAAATTAATTGAGTGTTTATTGTGCAAATTGAGTGTAATCCTCACTAAGTTTCAGTCAATACCTGTGATTAAGTGAGTCCCCTCCACCTATCATTGGTATCAAAGCTTTAGGTTTGCCGGAATTTGCCAAATAGAGGCGAACAAAGGGAAATTTTGATTTTTTCCCAGATTTGAAGTTACTCTAAATCCAAAATTGAGCATACTATTGTGAAATTGGTGTCGACACGAGTTCAACAATGAAAGTTGTGCTTCAAACGGAGTCTGAGAGCCCCCACACGTGCTTTCACACGCCGATAGACGAAACAACGTCCTCCACACACACCGCACGCACCGGCGAAGATATTGACCACCGATGCCATGCCCCTCACACGCTCGCATGCATCTTCTTCGCCCGACTGACATGATCCAACCCGAACACCCAATCCGCGACCCGACCTAGCAACCAACAACCAACAACCTAGACCCGCGAGCACGACTTGACACGGCTGACAAACTCGCGTCCAATCGCCGACACGCAACACGCGAGAAGCTGCCACGTGGACTAATGGTAAGAACTGACGCCATTTATCACCGTTAAAAACCGGTCTAAGTCAAACTGGTTCAGAATTGTTTTTTAGCTGGTTCATTGATTTTTAAACTGGTTCGTTATAACCCAAAACCGGTTCCTAAGATTTTTTGACCTTTTGAATACATTGGTGGCATCAGATTTGCCAAAATCAATCTCTATCACCATGATTTTTAATATATATTAAACCCAATTGCGAACGATACTATACAAGCGATGATTCCAAAGCTGACACAGGAGAACTGTGACAATTGGTCTATTCAAATGAGAGTCATACTAGGTGCTCGGGATGTCATAGACATCGTTGAAGATGGGTACAGAGAAAGCCCATCAAAAGAAGTTGAAGCAACTATGTCTGACACTCAAAGAACGATCTTACGGGCCGATCGAAAGAAGGATTGCAAGGCGAAGTCCATAATCTACCAAGGCCTTAATGAGGCCACATTAAAAATCATCGCCTCCGCCAAGAAGTCTAAATAAGTTTGGGACTCTCTCCATCAAACACACAAAGGTGTAGACAAAGTAAAGAAGATTCTTCTTCAAACATTGCGAGGTGATTTCGAATCTTTAAGAATGAAATCTACTAAATCAATTGCTTATTACTTATACACGAGTTATGGTAGTATCAAATCAATTGAGAAGAAATGGAGAGATTCTCAACAATGAGAGAATTTGTGAAAAAATTTTGCGATCTTTGGATCCAAAATTTGATTATATAGCTATGACCATGGAAGAAACAAAAGATTTGGAAACCATGTTCATAAAATAACTTGTGCGCTCACTCCAAGCCTGTAAGCAAAAAGTCAACAGAAAAAGTGATGATAAAGTACTGGAGCAAGCCCTCCAAACGAAGTTGTCTCTCACTACAGATAGATACAATAAAGGGGGTACGTCACAGTGAGGAAAAGGATGAGGCTGAGGATCTCGTGGAAGAAATTTTGGAAATTTTGAATCTAGAGAAGCCAGCAAAGGAAGAAGAGGTCCCACTAGAGAAGGACGTAATCAATAGAACTATATCCCACGAGGCAGAATATAAGGAAGAAGATGATGATACAATAATCGCCCGAATGTAGACAAGAGAAAAGTTCAGTGCTACAACTGCCACAAGTACAGACACTACAGAAATAAGTGCAGAAGTAGTCCCCAAAATCACGAAGTAAATGAAAATGCTAACTTTGCAGAAAAGGAAAAAGCCGAAGGAGAATCATTGATGCTGATGGCACACAATTCAACCCACCAGGCCCAAAATATTTGGTACCTTAACTCTGGAGCCAGCAATCACATGACTAGAAGAAAGAACCTATTTAATGAACTTGATGAAAAAGTTTAGGGAGAGATATCATTTGGTGATCTCTCTAAAGTCCCAGTTCAAGGAAGGGGAAATGTCCTCAACAAAAGGAAGGATGGAGACCATGCTTTTATCTCCAACATGTACTATGTGCCAGTCATGAAGACTAATATACTTAGTCTCGGACAGCTGTGGCAAAAAGCTACCGAATTAGCCTTAAAGATAAGCAGATGATGATAACAGACACTTGAGGTAAGCTCGTTACTTGAGTACAAATGGCAAAGAATTGAATGTTTCCACTCGCCATTCAACATGATACGCCAAGGTGTTTGAGCACTATCATCAAAGACAAATACTGGTTATGGCATCTCAAGTACGTCCCTAAATTTTGAAAAATTGAAACAGTTGGGAAGTAAGAAGATGGTGAAAGGCTTACCAAACATCCACCACCCAAATATTATAATGACCCAAAATTTCTAACTATTTTTTTTTATTTATCTGTTAAACTATATAACATAATCTCTAATACCCTATAAACAAACATCTATCATCTTCACAGCCCAGAGTAGGCATCGTGGTAACCTGTGCAATCCCTATATTTTACCTATGCAGCAGAAAAACATAACATCCCAATTACACAATACCAGAGTTCTACAGATCCACTTGTACATACATACACACATATACATTCTTTCCTATAAAATCCCCAAAATACTGTGGGCTCTACTACAAAGCCCAAAATTAACCCCAAAACCACGCCAACTCAGCCGCCTCCTCTATCTTTGAGCCGGCCCTACACGCCTCTCTGGGTTACCTGAAATATTTATAATGCTGGGGTGACATACCTCTTAATAAGGAAAAACATGTTATTACCAGTGTGTGACATATGAGTCTATACATAAAACATGACCTTTAATTAAAACTGTAAATAGGATATCATATAAAAAGTATCTGAATAAAAATCCACATCCATGTTGTTTAAAATACATTATTTTCTGAGTTATCTATTCAACCATGGTTCTATCTATAATAGGTAATCTTTATTTTCTATGAATGCTATAAAAATATATGTATACATAACTCTGAAAACTTCCGTGGATGGATGTATATCATGATTTAACCCCTCATGACTGGGTTGTGCGGCCTGTAGGTGGGTTTAGACACTGGTTGACGCTCCAATGTCAGCCTAACTGTATGCATCTATATGCCTATAGCACGAAAGGCCCCACTCCACCTGGTCGGACGCCAAGGAGTCCTCTACCCTACCTGTGGCGCAATCAAATGTACCATACTCTATCTGAGACATATGGTTACACTATCTATACTGTATAACTATGGTACCATGCTCTGTAAACTAGTTTATTCCATTAGGGTCTGATACTATATAATTCTATTTCTATATAAGATTTATCTATTTTACCATGATTCTGTATCATCTTTATTAACCATGAAGCTGTAAATCTTTGTAATTTTGTATAACCTATATATCTGTATAATCTGTATTTCTAAATACTTTGTATTTTTGTATGTCATGGTTCTATCTCTGTATATCATGGTTCTATAAAACATTCTGTATAATCGTGGTACTATAAAACTCTATATAAAGATGTTTCTATAAAATATTGTATTACATGGTTTTGTATAATGCTATATAAACATGGTTTTGTAAAATACTATAAATTGCAATTTTGTATAACCATGTAAACTATAATTCTATGAAACTTTGTATAGCTGTAGTTCTATAAATAAATATGTATTTTATAACTCTATAAAAACTATATAATCATAAGTCTGTAAATTTGTATAAAATTCTATAAATATTCCAGTATTTTCCTCATGGCACATAATTAAATAAAACTCTATAAATATTTACTGCAATACTGTATAGTTTTCATGCTTTATTTAGTTTAAAACCATACCCTGTAACTTATATTCAAATACTATGCTATACTGATAGAATCTCTAAATTACCTGGCATAACATATTTCCCTTTACCTGATTATCTGAGTTCTATTTATTATTTCTCTATCTCACACGCGCTCGTATATATATATATATATATATATATATCCCTGTCAATCAACTAAATATCCAAAATAATTATCATACCCACATTTCTAAACTATGAACTATTTATCATTTACTTAGGTTCCTGAGATAATACCCACGGGGCTTCTCAATCCATGCCTGAAGTGTTTGGAACCCCAAACCATAAAATTATAACACCCTAGTTTAATCAGAATATGGGCTCATAAAAGCCTACTAACCAAATCAACCTTAAATAACCCACTTACTCTAATTTTGGGATCATGTCTGCACTCCTCAAACTAAATACTCTGGTTAAGTTGTAGAGAATCTCCCTAGGATCAACGTGGTAGCTTCTAATCATTGAAATGAGGAGAAATGGAGTCGAATCTATAGAGAGAAGGAGGAGGAACCGAGGGTAAAGAGATAAAACAAGAGAGAGAGAGAGAGAGAGAGAGAGAGAGAGAGAGAGATTTTTCTCGTTGAATTCTGATTTCAGCATATTTATAGGTGACTTGACACGTGGCCTCATCGACGAGCCACATGTACTCTTTGACAAACCAAAGAAGGGAGTTTGTTAATGAAGGTAAAGAGCTCATCAATGAACCGATGGGTCTAAAATACCCCCCTTGGTATCTCTTCGTCGATGAACGCTGAAACTCGTCCATGGACACTACATAGGAGTTCGTCGACAAAACCAAGGCATTCATCGATGAACCCTGCTTTAATCCCCTTTTAATTTCCTTTTCTCTCTATTATTTAATTATTCTAATTTTTGGGTCTCTATATTCTCCCCTCCTTATAAAATTTCGTCCTTAAAATTTGCTATCTGTGCTATACACCACCTTCTGAGGAAAATTTGCTACTTATTTTATTAATTACCCTCACTTATGGCTAAGAAATACCATGGTTACATTCAGGATTCTGGATGATTACAAGTATACACATAAAAAGAAAATTTTCCCAAAACCAAAACACTATCTATTTTATAACCTAAAATACCACTTACACATACATCATCCTGCTTTGTATAAATTAAAACCAAACTATATCTATTTTACGTAAATTATTACTACTCCTCTCTATCTAATATTGATCCCCACTGAACAGATGTGGGTACTTCTGTCATATTTCTTCCTTAAGCTCCCACGATGCTTCCTCTTCTACATAATTCCTCCACAGGACTTTTACTAGTAGAATTGTATGCATCTCTTGTTCTTTTCTATTTAAGATATGTACTGACGTCTCCTCATATGCTAGTGTGTCCCTGAGCTCTATCTCCTCATAGCTGATCACATGGGAGGGATCTGGGACGTATGTTCTCAACATGGAAACATGAAATACGTCATGTATTCTAGTAGAGCTAGTGGTAAAACTAGCCTATAGGCAACTAGACCCACTTTCTCTGGTATCTCGAATGGGCCAATAAACCTATGGCTCGTCTTACCCTTCTTCCCAAATCCCATAGCCTTTCTCAGTGGTGCTACTTTCAAAAACACCTGATCTCCCACATCAAACTCCAACTTTCAGCATCAAGTATCTGTGTAGCTTTTCTACCGATTCTGAGTTACACTGATTCTATCTTTAATAAGTTGGACTTTATTGTACGCTTGTTGTACTAATTCTGCTCCCAAACTCGCCTCTCACCCATTTTATCCCAGTATAATGGAGAATAACACCTCCTACCATATAACGCCTCATAAGGTGCCATGCCGATTCTAGCGTGATAGCTATTATTATACGCAAACTCAACAAGTGACATATACTAGGTCCAACTACCCTTGAAATCCAACACACATGCTCGTAGCATATCCTCAAGTATCTGGATTATCCACTCTGTCTGCCCATCGGTCTGGGAATGGAATGTCATACTGAATGATAACTGAGACCCTAGAGCCTCCTATAAGCTCCTCCAAAACTATGATGTAAAACGTGGGTTTCGGTCTGAAACTATAGACACTAGCACTCCATGAATAAAGAGTTATGATCAACCGTACTAAAGCCTAAAGAGATAATTAAAATTTTAATAAGCTTTTAAGAATCCAAGATGAGTTAAGGATTAGACGATGCTTGACATAAGATTCATTTCCTAAAGCTCAGTCTTGCACAATGGATTGAGTGTGTTCAACATAAGATTTGTACATTCAAGCACGGATAAAGCTTTAAGAATTTTATACCAAGCAAGGATGTTTTTGTTCATTTGTAAGTGGAAAGCTATAGCCATTGATTTCAAATTTTAACCAATGAATATATGCATTAAGTACAAATTGGTTATATACTTGGATTTGCATATTGGCTTGATTCTCAAATGATCTTAATATACCAAAGGTGGAATAAATATACTAAGATTTGACATTTTAGGGACAAACCACTTCGTAAGCCAATAGACATCACTCTCCCAAAACCTAGAACCTAAGAAAAGCATTTATGTAACTCCAATTGGAATTCGTTCCTCCATAAGTTCTAATAAGTTTCCTTCCTGTTGACTCTATGAAACCAATCATATTTTGATAATGACAAATCACTTGGTATTTGACCTGTGCAATGAGATTGTGAAGAGGAACAATATTTAGCATGCACAGAAGGTTAGAAATTTATGGAAGCCATGAGGATTAAAGGATATACAACTTGGCACAATCCATGGAAATAAAAGAGTAAAAGAATGAAGATGCAAGCGGCAAGTTTAAGATCATCATGGGAATGGGTATTTAGATCTGAATGTATTTACATATTTCATATGATTTAATTCAAACCTCAAAATATACCCTAGACCGGCCTTAGGACTCATGCATCTTATGAAAATATTTTAAAGTTATTTGATTGACTTAAAGACTCTATTTAAAACCTCAGAAAATGTTTTATGAAGAAGCAAAGCAAGAAAGCAAAAATATTTTTTGAAAATAAAATAAAATAAATTGAAGTTGGACTGCCCAGACAACTGAGGAATACCCTCTGACGTCTAAAGATGCAACTTCAGACAACTAAAGTTTTACTTCAGACGTTTGAAGAAATTCCTTAGAAGACTGAAGAATTAGTTCAGTCGTTTGAAGAATTAATTGCTGAAAATCAGAACATGCAGAACACCTTCAGACGTCTGAACCTTCCATTTAGTCATCTGAAGCAGGGACTTCAAAAGTCTGAACCTTAAGTTTAGTTATCTGACCCTATGTTCAGTTTAATTTTTCAAAGCTTTAAGGAACATTAGACGTCTGAACCCTAATCTTCAATCGTCTGAACCTGCGGGAAGTTTAAAAATTAGATTTTTAGCGAGAGAACACGCGGGTTATACACTTGATCAAATTGATCCTATGGTCAGGACTTATCCTAAGGCCAAGATTACCTATATAATCAACCTCTAAACCCTAGTGCCCCAACATTTTGGATAATATTGAGAAACTTGAACATATTACAATACGTTTGTCTGCACTCCAACTATATTCATCAAGTTTAGCCAAATCATCTCAGCTTTTCGAAGTTATTTCATTTACACATCTTGAAAGCAAGCTCTTGTGATTGAGGTTTGGTAAACAAGGGATTGGTTTGTGTTTTCAATATATAGATATCTTGAAGATTTTTCATATCTCATATTCATACATCTATTACTCTTATTAAGAAAGGAAAAATCTTGCGTTGATACCTAAAAATTTATTTGTGAAAGGATTTTCTAAACATCGAATATTTGAAGATCTTCAAGTTCTTATTTTCATTCAAATACTCAATATATGGTTATTGCGAAATCTACTTGATTTAAAAGTCTAAAGGTTCTCAATATATATTTGTGAGAAATTTTGTTGTGACAAGTAGTGTTTAAATCTTTGCAATATTCAAAGTCTTTTATTTATTCAAAGATTCAACTTCACAAATTAGTTGATAGCAAGAACTTAGATCTTCATAATATTCAAGACAAATTTTTAGTAAGATCACATTCGGTATTCTTGCATCTAGAAAGTTGAACTAAAACCCTAAGTTCTCCAAAGCATTTACTTATATGATTATTTTGGGAGATTTGATCAAAGAGAAATTTTGTAAAGCATATCATTCATATAACGATTTCATCATTACATACATACTGAGCTTCAAGTTTTATCATATGAATATTTATTAGAAATTTCCATTGTACTCACTAACTTTATTAGAAGTAATATTGAGTTGTTTTACAGATTCGAAATTCTATATTGTAATCATAGCTCGGGTTGTGAACCGAGTGAGGAGGAAGTTATGCCTCTTGTAAGCAGCGGATATAAGGGAAGCTCCGTCCTGATTAAAGGAGCAGGGATTTAGTGGAATCCTTGAATGGATTGCATAAGGCGAGAACGTAGGTCGAGTTGGCTGAACCTCGTAAAAATTGTATTTGTCTTCTCTCTTCCTTTACTCCTTTTAATTTTCGCAATGCATTTCATTACCTATCTGGCATGTGTGTATATTGAATAACCTCACACGCACTTGATAATTAATTGGGTAAAATAGAATTTATTGAAATAATAATTTGAATTAATTTCAAACCCCTGTAATTAATTTGTTAAACATAAAAATAGGGATTAAATGGTAAAATAATCTTAAAGATTTTTAAAATACCCAATTCACCCCCCCCCCCTCTCTTTTGGAATTACACCTGAATTAACACTTTCTTTACAACCCATACCATTTTTCTATCTTTAAGTCTTGATAAGTTAGGACTAGGTGGTACTTTGACTCTCCAGACCTGTTTGCATTTTACACCTTTCCTTTCAAACGGGCAATCAAATTTTATGTGCCCCTTCTTTTTATATAATGCTCAGTAGGTATGAGTATAAGGACTGGAGGAGGTACTAGTATAATGTTTGGACTCTCTCACGAAGTACCCCGTGTACATATTCTTCCTTTTCCTATTTTCAATTCCATTAAACCCTATACCTTCTTTGTCTAAGGTTATCTTTGTGATCCTAAAAGCTAGTCAAAGTTTTCTTTGTCCCTAGAAAATGTATGAATGATCTTAGTTTGATCCTCAATTTTTCTTTCTAGGTCTTGAATTTTTAGATCTTTTAAACCCTTGCAAACACCTTGTAGTTTTATGAATTCTTTAGACATTGTGTTTGCTTTACACTCAAGTTCTGAAATAAGACAATCCTTTTTATTATCACTAAAGATTTGAGATTTTAAGACACCTAGCTCTTGTTCCAACATTTCATTCTTTTTTACTAACTTCTTGATTTTTAAACCATTTTTCCTTTCAATAAGAACTTTTGACTGACATTCTTTCAAAGATGTCTCATACTTGTTTTTCAAAACAACATAACTTTTAAGTGCTTTAACAAGAGATTTATGAGTTTTAATGTATTCTAGTTTGAGTTCCTCATAAGTTGGCATGCTATCATCATCAGACTCACTACAATAATCACTACTAGAAGTATCATCACATTTAACACAATCATTGCATGAATCATTTAATGAGGTGGAGGGAGACGAATTTACCTATTCATCGGTTAAGGCTATAAAGCACTGATTATTTCCTCCATTATCCATTGAGCTAGACTTGCTTGAGGTGATACCCTTTTCTTGCTTAACTTCACCATACTTCTTTTTGAGTTCCTCCCATATTTCTTTAGCACTATGACATGTCATAACTTCATGAAGAATGTTAAATTCTAAAGCATACAATAAGGTGTCCATGGCATCAAAATTTATTTGCATTAAATCCATGTCATTGTCATTCACCTCATTTTCCAATTTGGGAACTTTAGCAGGATCAATAGTTTTCATAGGCACAATATTTCCATGAGCAATAACTTTCCAGAACCTCCAATTTAAAGTTTTAACATATATGGTCATTCTAAATTTCCATTCGGAGAAATTTTCATCGCAAAACACCAGAGAGTTCGTAGATAACCTTTCCTCATAATATAGGGATGCACCAACACGAGCCATCATGATCCTTTTCCAAAATAACGTTTAAGTCTAGGTAACAAGGCTCTGATACCAATTGTTGACTTTGGTGCAATCCCAAGAGGAGGTGTGAATTGGAGATTTAAAAATTTCTTCCTAGGTTAACCGATCTAGCAACAATATTACGCAACCTAGGGCAGTCTAAATGTATATGAAATTGCAGATATGATATATTAAATAATTTTCAGAACATACAATGCAATTCCAGTATTTCCTAATCAAATGCAATACCATGCCACTCATATTTGCAGTATATTCAGTAGGGAAATTAAATCAAGTACAAAGCAAAATATAATGCAGGAAATGTAAACTTGACACCGAATATGATATCGGGTCGGTCAATCCTACCTATGTCCATGACTTGGCTCACAAGCACAAGGATTCCACTAAAGACTCACTTCGCGGGTGGAGCGGCACCGTTTAGAACACCTTACCAAGATGGTGCACTTAACTTTCCTAACCGGGTCAAAGCCAGTCCGGGATTTTTACAATGGCAAGTCTCCCTCGTTAGGCCCACGCCTGGAATACAATAATCAATATAATTTTTGCATACAAATAAAGTGCTTCTACACAAGCAAAGATGTACCACAATAAAGTCCAGATAATTATGCACGCACAGATGCAAGTAAATATGTTCAGTACCAATAACGTGTGCTAAACACTTAATCTAATGTAAATTTATTGTTGACCCTATGGGTCACACCCAATTTTGATAAGGACAAATACTGGTAACTGATGGCTATCAAGTTTGTGTGCAGATTTATATTTTTACAAATACTTTGTTGGCACATGAAGTAGAGCATGAAGACCCTAAAGATCATTTATGTTGTAATTCGTTATTATTCATTTGGGTCTGTAATAATAATATAGGAAAGGTCTGTAATATTTAATGCATATCATGCATGTAGGAACTACAAGCTCAAAGGCCTTAGAATGACTCTAGGTCCCTACACATCACTTGAAAATCAAATGACCTTAGACAAGACTTCGATCGACCTTCGGTCAACCAACGCCCAATTTTTTTCGGTGTCCTCAGGAAGACCTAGACTAACCTTAGGACTCCCTATACTTCATAAAAATATGTCATATAGTCTTAACATTAATCATTATATGAATAGGGACAATTTAATAAAGGGAAAAAGATTGAAATGCCCAAGGATGGCATGTTCGGTCGACCGAACTCAATTACACTAAGATCCTCAGTCGACCGAACCCCCATTGGATCAACAAGTTGACCGCTCGGTCGACCGACCAGAAGAATATATACAATCACTGGTCGACCAAACCTCCTAGGTCAATAAGATTAACCGCTTGGTCAACTGACCAGAATTATACGGGCAATGTCTTGGTCAAGCGAATCCCCACATGGGAAATGCCAACCTCCCGGTCGACCGAACCTCCTAGTTCAAAATCACCTAGTAAAAAAAAACGCGCCAAATTGGAAAAATCATCTTTGAAACCCTCAATACAGTCGACCGAACTCTCAGTTCAATTTTTCAGCGGTTGACCGAACTCTATCACTTGGTCAACCAAACCTTAAGTTCGATCGACCAGTGCTCTCGAGTTGGACAATTTTTTTACCGAAGTTAAAAGTTTTTAATCAGGGTTAAGTTTGCTAAAATGTTTTAAAACAATCCTAATAATACCCTACATGTCCTAAATGGTTATAATTTTGGGGAACTCTATATATACCTCCTCGTTTGTAAGGATTAACATGAGATTAGCAAAAGTGATTAGGGAAATTTCTCTCAAATATTTTATACCCCTTTTGCTATATACTCAACATTCCAAGGAAATTTTTCACACTCTCTTTGATTCTTCTTTGCAAAACCATCTTTGATAAAGAGAACGTTTATTGTATTCTCTTCATTTGCATTATTGTTGCAACTTGAAGAGTGGATATATTTGTGTGTTTTCATACATTACTCTAAAGCTAGTATACTCTCTCTTTTATTATTGTTGAAATCATTTTTAGAGAGTTAGCTTGAGTTGATCTCAGATTATTTCATTGATAAATATTATCTTGGGATAACTCGTTTGAGCTTGTGAATCTTGCATTATTGTTGCAAGTATTCAAAGGCTTGTTCTTGTGCTTTGTGAAATAATTTTTTTTAAAACAAGCTTGATTTCAAATATCTCTTGTGTTAGAATCTTGAGAAAATCACCTTAGAGATATTTTGATTACATTCTCTGAAAATCTTTGAAACCCTATTTGTGGTTGATATATATTTATATTTTGTTTCAAAGATAGATTGCAAACACACTCTCACACTTGAATTGCCTAGTGACATTATCTTAAGAGTCGTAGTATTATCTGCACTAAGCCTATAGTTCCTATATTATTGATGTGCATTGATTGATTGATTATAATGAGTTTAGTGGTACAAATATGCTTGTGTAAGAAGCATTTCTGTGTACACAAAAATTTACATCTGTTGTAATTCCTGGCGTGGCCTGAAGGGGTTTGATCTAGCCCAGAAAGATCAGGTTGGGGTCAGCCCTGTAAATTTGACCTAGGGCCTTCTCCACCCCACAAGGAGAATTTGTAAAGGTTGAGGCGAGCCCTGTGTTAATTTGACCTGGTTGTAACCGGTGCCGCTCCACCCATTAAGTAAGCATTAGTGGAATCCTCAGACTTGCGAGCTAAAGGTGGGGACGTAAGCAGTATTGGCCGAACACTGATAACATATCGTGCGTGCATTTTATTTTTTCATAATTTATTTATCGCATGTGTATGTTATATTGTAAATGTCGCACATAATTTAATTTCCGCACTTTTTATTTATTTGTGCATTTGAAACTATATAGACAAGCCCTAAGTTGCGAATATACTGCTGTTAGATTAGCTAAACTTAGGAGATAAATTTTAAAATTCCAATTCACCCCCCTCCCCTCTTGGAAATACGTCAAATCTAACATTTATAATCAAGACCTAGAATGTATTTGCAAGCAATCTTTGAAACAAAGTATTAATGTAAATCAATCACAGTAAGTTTCAAAGAGTTCCAACAAGTGTATTCAAAATATCTCAGAAATAATTTTCTCAAAGTAATAGCTCAAGAGATATTTGAAAAAATAAATAAGCTTGTGAAAAATATTTTGCAAATCAAAAACCACAAGCTTGATTAGTCTTGCAACAATGATGCAAAACTCACTAGTTACGAGGGTTTTCCCACACAAAGATTTATTAGTTAAATTGGGGGAAAACCCCTAGCTAAAACCCTCAATCAAAACTAATATTGCAATAAATAACAATGAGTGTTTAAGTGCTAAAAACACTCAAAAACACTCTTTAGAGACTTGATCTATCAAGGGAATAGCAAAGAGTGAGTGTACAGGTTTAGTATAGAAAAAATATGCTCTAGGAAATTCAGAGGATTTTTTGCTAATTAAAATTGCTAAATCATCCTTAATTTTTACAAATGAACTCATATATAAAGAGAAGGCCAAAAATATAACCGTTTGGGACATAAAGGGAATTATTAAAAAAGTTTTAAATAAGTTTAAGAAATTAACCCTGTTTTACCCTAATTAACTATGGTAAAAATTTGGTCAACCCGAGAGTTTCGGCTGATCGAGCCATAGGTTCAATCGCCCGAACAAACACAACTGGAAAAAGTGAATTTTGAAGTTCGGGTGCCTAAATGGGGGTTCGATTTGCTGACCGAGATGATTTTCCATTTTTTTAAAGGTTCGATCGCCTGGACTCAAGTTTCGTCTGCCAAACTTGAATATTCGGTCTCCCGGGGGTATTTTGAACGAGTGGTTCGGGCGCCCGAGTTGTTGGGAAACCAAGCATGCGAATTCGATCGCCCGTGGACGCTATGGTCATTTGAGTTCGGTCACCTAAGGTCAGGTCAACTATTTGACCAGTCCATGGTTCGGTCGACCGAGGCAATTTGACTTGCGTGGTTTAGTCGCCTGAAGCCTCTAGGATTTTAGCCTAAGGTCCATTTCATGATTTTAATTTTACCCCAGATGACATGTGAACTATAATGGGGTCTTGTGCACTAAGTGTAGAAACCTAAGGTCCATCTAAAGCCTTTTTACTTAATCTCAAAAATCTGGTGTCGATCGATTGAAGGATAATCCTTAAGGTCAATCTATGGTCTTGAGCATTTAGTCCTATCAAGCTTTTGATGCAGTTATTACAGATCATATTATATTACAAACCAAACAAAAAATGAATGCAAATACAATATCAAATAGGTCTTCATTCTTACGCTTCTTCAGATGTCATATATATGAATCATGATCTTCGCAGTCCGTATAGCTTCCTTGAGTTCCTACCATCAGTGCATGCTAAGGATGAATATGTTCAAAAAACTCAGTGCACATATGAGAAACATTGGTTTTGTCATAATCAAAATGAGATCAGACTCATAGAATGAACAGATACAGACATCCCTTAAGATTTAGTGAAAAGATACCGAACTCTCCTGAGGTTTCAAAATTTTTTTATCACCTTTCACATTTGATTTTTGAGACACTTATACTACCTTCCTAACTTGTCATTTTACCCCAAAAAAAAAAAAAAATTTGAGGATAAATTCATATTTCTTTTTTCAAAACCTCTAGGAATTAAAACATCAGGAGAAGTCCGCATCGTTCGAACTTCGAAGTTCATATAGTTTTTGAAACCTCAAGGGATATCTCTAATTATTCTTTAATAAAAGAGTAATCTAATTATTTGACCTTAAAGTTTTGAAGATCATTGCTTTAAATTTAGGATGGATAACGGTGATGTAGTTAGACGATAATATTTGCTAAAAAATATTTTAATGGTTGAAGTTTTTAATTTTTATGTTTGTTCGAAGTAAAGAAGGCATAATTGAAAGTCAATATATGACCTTCTATCTAAAGAGAATTCAAACTAGATTTACATCCTTTATAAAATTGATCGATATGTCTCACTTAACCCTAAAAATATCCATTCATATGAAGACCACTTTAACTTAAGTATTGCAGAAGGCTCCAAAAACCATCGATGGGGTTTCAAGATGCTCTCTCTCTCTCTCTCTCCTTACTTGCAGGTGATTGCATGAAAATTATTGGTGCAAGGAACAAAAGCAACATTGATAGTGTTAGATATAAAGGTTCAAATCTTAGAAAATAGTGAGAGAAAAAAAAAAAAGTAGATAGGGAGATGATTAGATGGACTAGTTCATATTGTATAACTCAAACCTAATATCAAACACCAACTTATCATAAAAATTTTGTATGTGAGATGCACATAAGTGAAGCTTGTTTGGACAGTGGCAATCTCATAATAAAACATTATGGCACAATGAAGTTATTTTTGTAAGCATATTGGCTACTATTGATAATGACTTTGTGTACATTACATACGTGGAGTTTTAAAAAAAATTACCATATTCAACAAAGTTAGTCATTTTGTCGCGACGTCCCGGACCCGGCCCAGAGAACCAATCTCTGGTTTAAAATGGGTTCGGCTTGCGAACTGGGAAAAATGAATGTGTATTTTGAAAATGTGAATTTTCGTGGAAAACGATGTGTGGTGGAGTCGCCACTAACCTTTTGAAGTGTGGTTAGAACACTTGATTGCTACCCCGTTAGGAGTAGAATCGGTCTGCATCACCAAAGTCGGGCTCGGGAGTATGGTTACGCAAGGGGAAGGTATTAGCACCCCCTACACGCCCGTTCTTACGAACGGTACCAGATTAATAAAGAGTTTTCCCGAAATAAATGTAATAAGCCTTTTAAGATTACTCCCTTTCAAAAGTCAAAAAAATGAAAATACTATATAGGTATTCCCTCAGAACCGGGGCAATCCAATACCCCAAAGAGCCAATGCTCTTGGTCGCAATCATCGGGAAGGAAAATCAAAAATAGGATACAAAATACGCTCCCGGAGATTTTGAAATCTATAGGTTTTTTCTTTTTTTTTTTTAAAGTATCAAAAATACTATTTTGGGAGGTTTTTGAAATTTGTTTGGGATTGGAATGATTTTTTTCTTGCGCCTAAAAAGATATTTTTGTGATTTTTCCTAAATGTGAAAATGATTTTTGTGATTTTTCCCGAACTTTCAAAATAACACAAATGAAATCAGTTGAAATCAAAATGTGAAAATATTTTTTGAATTTTTGAAAATTTCATGATTTTTGTGAATTTTATGGATACAACAATAATATAGAAGCGAAATGGAGAAAACCGGGGTGAACCAGTTCGGGAATGGTGAGCCGGTCAAACGTTGACCAGTTTGAGGGGAAACCCAGTTTAAGGTCTTGGTCGAGACCATTGATTTTTCGGGGTTTTCCAATGTTCTTTCGAATTTTAGACAATAATCATGAAATTCATAGTTTTAAAGACATGACTTTAGAATGTATTTTTGAAAATTTTGAATGTAAAGAAACAGATCTAACCTTTGCCAAACATGTTGGAAACTTTCTTGGATTTTCTTCAAAAATTTTCAAATGTAAATAAGTTTCAAAACCTTAAAAATTTTTGTATTTTCTTTAACAAATTTTTTTTGAATTTTTTTGTCTTTTATGAAATTTTTTTTTTTATTTTTTATGAGTTAAAAAGAAACCATTTAAAATAAAATAAGAAATGAAATAGAATCAAATAAACCAGCAGAGATCGGTTCGGGAAAGGGGGGCGGAGATGTAACTTAGGAAGAGAAAGTTCATTGGTCTTACCTATCGTCTTTTTCTCCTCCGGTCTTCTTCTCCTGTCTGTGAGTCCGCAGGGGTTAGTCTACAGCGCCTTCCCGAGGGTTGTTCTTGAGCTCCGGCTCGAGGCACTAGGGAGTACCTTCTTCAAATGGAGTGATCCGGCACCGGTAGGAAAAGGGATCAATCGATCGCTTGATCTTCTTTCATTTTCCTCTGCTCCGGTCTTCTTTTCCTATTGATGAGTCTACTAAGGCCGCTCTACAACGTCTTCCCGAGAGTTTTTCTTGAGCTCTGATTTGAGGCACTACGGGGTGCCTTCTTCAAATGGGGTGACTCAACACCGATAGGAAATGGGATCAGTCGATCTCTTGATCTTTACTCAAAAAAAAAAACTAGCTTCACAAACTCATGATAGAAAACTTCAATATTTGAAATCTTCTCCTTACCACCACTAAGAGCTCCCCTCGTTGTGCTTGGAATGAAAGGGCTATTTATAGGCTTAACTTGGGGCAAGCATAGGAAAGAAGACATAAGGGAGTGATGATGGGCGGAACCAAGTATGGGGGGAAGAATGATGAAGGGAAATTAGCATGGGAAGAATGGTAAAAGGAGATAACATGACATGTGGTGAGTGATGATGGGGGGAACAAAGTATGGGATGAAGAATGATGAGGGGAATATAGTATGGGAAGAATGGTAAAAGGAGATAACATGACATGTGGTGAGTGATGATGGGGGGAACAAAGTATGGGATGAAGAATGATGAGGGGAATATAGTATGGGAAGAATGATAAAGGGAGGAAACATGACATGTGGTGAGTGATGATGGGGGGAACAAAGTATGGGATGAAGAATAATGAAAGGAATATAGTATGGGAAGAATGATAAAGAGAGGAAACATGACATGTGGTGAATGATGATGGGGGACAAAGTATGGGATGAAGAATGATGAAGGGAATATAGCATGGGAAGAATGATAAAGAGAGAAAACATGACATTTGGTGAATGATGCTGGGGTGACAAAGTATGCTTGCATTTGACAAATTAAAATAAATAATAATAATAATAATAATAATAATAATAATAATAATAATAATAATAATAATAATAATAATAATATGAGGGTCCTAGAAGCTGTGCGGAGCCCATCGGAGATGTGTGGGGCCCACGAGCCATGTGGGGTCCACAAGCCATTTGAGGGTTACAGAAACCCGAGCTAGCAAGGCACCGGATATATGGATCCGAGCTAGCGTACCAGAGTAGGTAACGTGCACCGGATGTAGGAATTCGAGCTAGCATACCAAGAGAAGTGGGGCCTACAAACCGTGTGGGGCCCAATGGAAATATATGGGGCCCACAAGCAATGTGGGTCCACGAGCCATTTAAGGGTTATAGGAACTCGAGCCAGCATACCAGAGCAGGTAACGTGCATCGGATGTAGGAATCCGAGCTAGCGTACCAGGGAGTAACGTGCATCGGATGTAGGAATCCGAGCTAGCATACCAGATGGGGTAACGTGCATCGGATGTAGGAATCTGAGCTAGCGTACCAGGGAGTAACGTGCATCGGATGTAGGAATCCGAGCTAGCGTACCAGATGGGGTAACGTGCATCGGATGTAGGAATCCGAGCTAGCGTACCAGGGAGTAACGTGCATCGGATGTTGGGATCCGAGCTAGCGTACCAGATGGAGTAACGTGCATCGGATGTAGGGATCAGAGCTAGCGTATCAGGGGGTAACGTGCATCGGATGTAGGAACCCGAGCTAGCGTACCAGGGGGTAACGTGCATTGGATGTAGGAATCCGAGCTAGCGTACCAGATGGGGTAACGTGCATCGGATGTAGGAATCCGAGCTAGCGTACCAGATGGAGTAACGTGCATCGGATGTAGGAATCCGAGCTAGCGTACCAGGGGGTCACGTGCATCGGACGTAGGAATTCAAGCTAGCGTACCAGGGGGTAACGTGCATTGGATGTAGGAATCCGAGCTAGCGTACCAGATGGGGTAACGTGCATCGGATGTAGGAATCCGAGCTAGCGTACTAGATCGGGTAACGTGCATCGGATGTAGGAATCCGAGCTAGCGTACCAGGGGATGTGGGGCCCACAACATATGTGGGGCCCAATGGAGATATGTGGGGCCCACAAGCAATGAGGGACTTACAAAGATGTGTGGGGTCCACAAGCAGTGTGGGACCTACAAGGATGTGTGGGATCCACAAGCAGTGTGGGACCATCAAGGATGTGTGGGGTCCACAACCAGTGTGGGACCTACAAGGATGTGTGGGGTCCACAGCCAGTGTGGGAAGGTTTTGACATGAGGTCTCCTCGGAAAGGCTTGGTTAAAATTGGGGTGTCAACACATTTGACTATGCATCTTTTCATCCTTCCATTATTCAATGTTCCCCAAAAAAAAAAGAAAACACACACACACACACACACACAAGGCAAGAGATAGTGGGCCAAATGGTGCAGACTTTCTTAAATGACACATATAGAAAACAACATGTTTCTTATCTGAATGCTACTTTTTTCAATAATTAACTTTTGTGGTATATGAATTTTTTGTAGTAGTTGGTTGTCTTTTTTAAAGTTACACAAATTCAAAGCTTGGTAAAATTACACAAAGTCAAAGCTTGGTATATATTCTCATAATTCTTTATTATTTTTGTAGTCAAACCATGTGTAGACACCCTATTTTGTCCAAACCTTATATAACATAGTTTGGGGTTGTTATTCATTGTGTAAATATCCATTAAAATGGGAAAATACAAGGGAAAAAATGGCGGGGGCGGGGGAATTGAATACATGGAAAAAAATGAAAAAAAAAATGTATACATTAAAAAAAAACAGAAAATGAAGCAAAGTGAGCCAATATCTTCATCATCTTTAAACCTATAAGTACAAAAGGGAAAAAATGGAAATCAGAATTTATGGAATTTGCATAAGTAACATGTGGGTAAAATCATAGTTTAATGCAAGCATAAATTGATCAATTTAATTTAATTCTGATTGATCAAATCAGAAATGACTGAATTGATCCCCCAAGCCTACAAATAGTAGGCTTCAGAAGGGTAGGGGACAGACACATAGAGATGGGTGGAGGTGGGAATTTCTCATTGCAAAGAAATTGAGAGAGAACTAGGCAGAGAAAAGGAGAAATTTTGATAAAGAAATATTGGGAGACCTTGTGTTTAAAAGAGAGAATCAGAAAGGTTAAAGGAAAATTGCCGAAGAGATTGAAGGGCAAGATTAGCATAAGATTGGCAGTAAAGAATAAGGGGCTCACGTAAAGGAATAGAAGGTTTCAAATTAGAGAACTTGGGAACAGAGGTTGGTATTCTTAAATTTTATATTAATCTTGTTTAAATTTTTGGTAAGTTGAATGTTGAACTTAAAATTCTGTAATTAGAGTTTGAAGATAATAGAAATCAATAAATCCTGAAATTTTTCTAGAATATTCCAAACAAAACCTAAGTATTTGACCCGAATTTGGAAAAGTTAGACTCGAGTACGTATATCTAGATGAAGATCCATATCCAAGTCCAATAACTCAAATTTGAGTGCACTATATCCAACCCAAAAACCTGAGTTAATTTGACCCGGGTCCAAGTCAACTATCACGAATACCCAACCTAGGTCCAATGACCCAGGTCTGACCCAAACACTTGGACCCAAGTCAATGCTAACTTAAGTAAGCTAAAACCAATCTTAGCCCAATTAGTTAACAACCCCCCCCCCCCCCCCAAAGCCCAATTAGCTCACTTTTTTTCTTTCACAACCCAAATGGGCCTAATTTCAACTCTGCCCAAACTCAAATTAAACTAAACCCCAATTGAGCATAGCCCAATTAAGTCGGCCCAACCAGTACTACGCACAACCTAAGTTCAGTTCAACTCGATCAAATTAAGAAAAACCCAATTAATCACAAGCTTAACTTGCTTAAATTTAATACTCTAGTTTAACTTAACCCAGGTTAAGTTAATCTAACCCAAGACCCTAAATCTATTTGGTTCCCAAGAAAATCTGGTGAAGTCAAAGAAACCCCAAGAAATTGAAATCAAAACAGAAAAAAAAAAATATTTGAAATAAGGATAGAAGTAAGGGAATTTACCTTTTAATTGCTTAGATTTGTGCCTTAAAGAGTTTGACGCTCTCTGTTCTCTCGACCAAGACCTGCAAAAAAAAAAGGAAAGAAAAACATAGTGAGAATGAGAAAATTGAGAGAGAGAGAGAGAGAGAGAGAGAGAGAGAGAGAGGAACTGAGAAGATAAAGAGAGAAAGATTGGTGTTTGAATATTAATCACATATTGGTGTCTTGTCTGTTCCTCTTTCTTGGAAAGTAGTGACTCATTCTAAAAATAAGCAGCTCGGAAGTTATCCCAAGTATAGGAGTTCAGTCGTGTAATAATTAGCCCAATGGTCAGATCGTCTCCTAGGGGAATGCAGTTTAATTCCAAATTTCATGTAATCCCAAAATATATATATATATATATATATATATATATATATATATATAAGAAAAGAAAGTTTTACTAAACATAGTTCAGATTCGGGTTTTCTAGGATGTTAAGATTTTTTTTTTATGAATTAAAAAAAATGAAATTTAAATTATGGATCCTAACACACTAAATTTAACAATGAGAAACAAAAATCTTGCGTTTAATCAGCCAAGTAAGAATTAAAACCCACATTTGAACTTCGAAAAAAAACTAAAGACAATAACTTAAAGCAAAAACTTAAGCATGCAATTAAAAAGAAAAAAAAAAAAAACTCAATCAAACACAAACTCAAACAAAAACCAAAATTTTAATGCAATCAAGAACTTGAACCAAAATTAAAACTTTAACAACTAAACAATAAACGGAAACATGATAAAAATTCAGATTTTAATTAAACCGAACTTAAATTAAATAGAACCCAACAAAAGTTGATTCTTAAAAAAAAAAAAAATTTTATTTTTTATTTTTAGAGATCAAATTGAACTTTAATCAATAATGATAAAAATAACTCAAGCAAAAAATTAAATCTAATACTAATATTAATTGAGAAGAGAAAGAAAATAAACAAACTGTTATAATAGTCACCCAATAAAAAATTCAAAAGTTCAAAACTTGGATATAAATTTTACTGAAAATTAACAATAAACATTCAAATATTTAAGAGCAAGAATAAGGAATGAGAGAAGGAAATAAAAAGAGAGAAAAAGAGAGAGAGACGATTGCTGGTCGTAGCAGGTAGCAGCCTCTACAAGGAGGCTCTCTTCAGTAGCACAAATGAGCAAGCAGCAGCCATGTGAGCATTTAGCAGCAGGGAACAAAAGCAGCACAGCAGCAAGGAGGCTTCGGCCAGGTGGTTCTCGGCAATAAGCAATAGTAGCATAGTAAGAAGGAGAGTCTAACAAGGCTCTCGGGTTGCAGGTAAGACAACACAGCAGCACAGGCAGCACCTTGCATAGTGGAAGAGCACAGTAGGAGGAAAGGGGGAGACTTCTTGGGTTTTAGGACAACAGCAGGGAGAGTAAAGAGAGAAAAGAAGAAGAGAGAGAGAGAGAGAGAGAGAGAGAGAGAGAGAGGGAAAGGGAGAGTTAAAAGAGAGAGCTAAGAAGAGTGTTGAGAGAGAAGAGTGAGGCTCGAGAAGGAGAGAAGGGAAAGGAACAGAGGAAGAGAAGAGACGGAGAGAAGGGTGGCCGGCTGAGAAGAAAATGAAAATATAAAGGAATCAAAAGACTCCCCCCATAGCAACCCTACCCAGTGTACGCAAGGAGGACCCGACTGCATGGCCGAGTCAAATCATAATTTTTTTCTTTTCTTTTCTTTTATTTTCTTGTTTCTTCTTTTTTCTTTTTTTGTTTTCTAGTACACAATGAAATTTGACCTTATTAAAGCCCGTATCTCTCAAAGCTCAAAACACAAAATTTGCAGAGCACTTTCTCGCTTTTCCACAAAATTTTGAATCACCTCGATCGAAGATCGGATGGGAGAATTATGCCCAAATTACGAAGTACCATCGGCTTTAACGTCCAATAGTTGCCTTGCAATAATAAAATATCATAAATTTATAAATTATTCAATAAAATCCAAATATTATAAATAAAATGCAATTTTAAAATATTGAGCATAATTAGGTATTTAATTAAAAATATAATCTTTAATGCATAAATTAAAACACCTAATTACACAATTTAGGCGCATAATCAAGTAGTTGTCTAGCTTCACCCACAAACCGACCATCTCACAATTGTTTGGGATTTTTCTAATGGCTTCTTCAGAGAATGTTCAAAGAAAAATGGTTGTTCTGCAAAAAAGATAAATAAATAAATTGGAGACAATGGAAGAGATTTCTTTGAAAGCATTTAGGAGTAATTGCTACTGAAAAGGCCACAACAAAGATAAATCAACAGTAAGTGCTATTAGATCAATGTTATAAAATTGAAAATAGTATCAAATGACAAAGTTCTTGAAATAAATCAAGTTACAAACATACCCATGCACATATACACATGCCAAAGTATCATAAGATTTGTCTCGTAAGAGTAAATGTGTGCATGCGCCTACTTAATGAAACTAAAATTGAAGAAAGACAAGGGCACAAAATTGACAGGAAGTACAAAGAATGAGACATGAAATATGAAACTAAAAAATAATTGACTATTCAAATATTATTAAAATATGGAGGCATGAGTGACCCTAACCGCTTGAATTGTCAAATTAAGGCTCTAAACACCACCAATATTGATTTAGGTGAGGCATAAAACAACACAATACAAGAAGATGTCATGTGAATTAAGGATCGTTTAGAACCACTTATGTAGAAAAGCTTTTCAAAAATAGTTCTGATAATAAGTCTTAAACTAGAAGGCTTTTTAGCCCCTACTAGATATCCCAATTTAAAGGTTTGCTAAACCTAAAGAACATTTTGGTTGCCACCTGTTCACCTCCATCGGAGTGTTGGAATATTGCTTCAAGGATTGAACAACTGGAGCTAAAGTCTAAGGCTAAGTTAGAAGAGAAGTAGCTGAGTTAGTTAATATTATTTTTTAATTAGTTATTAGTCAAGTTGTTATTTTTTCTTCTTGTTATTTTTTCTTGTTTCTTGTGTTGTATAAATACAACCATGTATTCTGTATTTTTGTATTGAAGAAAAGCAAATTTCAGCAAATACAAAGCTTGACATGGTGTCAGAGTTGTACTTCCCTTCCGCAATTTTTCAAGAAAACCACAGGAGCTCTGTTTTTCTTTTCTTCAACAATCTTTCCATAGCCTTTGCATTTATCTCCAAAATCTGCCCAGTACGAATATTCACAAAGGTCTGAAGTTGAACAAAGAAGCTGATGAAAGACATTTCTCGGCATTGTTCTTATATCAAATTGCAATCTCCAAGTGAATATTGAATCGGCATTGTCTCTGGTTTTACAAGGAAAGATTTTTGTTCTGCAAATTTTATTTTTCTGTACATTTCTTGGAAGAATTTCAAAAATGACTTCTACTGAAAATTTTACCAACCCTCATACTTCTCATCACGTGATCAACCTTTCGGATGATTCATCCAGTCCATATTACTTGCATTCAAGTGATAATCCTAGTACATTACTTGTTTCTGAGATCTTTAATGGTGATAATTATATCGCATGGAGTAGATCAATCATCATTGCTCTAACAGTAAAAAATAAGGCAGCATTCATTGATGGTTCGATTCTTGCTCCTCCTATAAATCAGTGTTCTCTCCATACTACATGGTTGCATGCAAATAATCTAGTTCTCACATGGTTTCCAATGAAATAAGGAATAGTCTTCTCTATGTTACATCTGCTATTGATCTTCGGAACGAGCTGAAAACAAGATACTTACGAAGCGATGGTCCGAGAGTCTTCCACCTTGAAAAATCGCTAAGTTCCATTACTCAGGGCTCTTTATCAATTACTGAGTATTTTAATTCTTTCAAATCATTATGGGATGAGTAAGTTAACTACCGACCATTTCCTACGTGTAGCTGTGGCAAAATGGCAACTTGTACCTGCAACCTGTTTGATTTTTTGCTGGTTAGACAGCAATCTGATTATATGTTAAAGTTTTTGATTGGCCTAAATGATTCCTATGCTCCAATTCGAAATCAATTACTTATGGTTTCACCATTACTAAGCATGCAAAAAGTGTTTTCTCTACTACTTCAAGAAGAAAGTCAAAGACAACTAAACAATGTTGTCAATAATGATACTCATGCTTTGATTGCCAAACAAAATATTCAGCTATATGTTCCTTCGAAATTTTCTAAGGACAAACAGAAAAGACCTTCTTTATACTACACTCATTGTGGATATAATGGTCATACAATAGAAAAATGTTTTCAACTTCATGGTTATCCTCCTGATTGGACTGGACCAAAAGGAAAGAGGAAACTAGCCACTGCTCATGCTGCTGTGAGAACATCTGAGGTCTCTACTTAACATAGTAACGAAAATCAAAAGTTTTCTTTTACTTCTCAGGAATTTAATAAATTGTTGGCACTTGCAAATTCTACTTCATCTCCAATATCCACTCAAACACCTTCATCTGCTGTCAACATTGCTGCTTCTCAATTTTTTGGTAATCCCTCAAATTTTTGTTACTCTGCCTCTTCATCTTTACAAAATGTATCCTCGTGGAGTCTGGATTTAGGTGCAATAGACCAAATGGCATGTTCACCACTATTATATTCTTCTCCTCCTAAACAAATCAATGTTTCCATAAATTTGCCAAATGGGAATTCTGTTCCAGCTTCACACATTGGCAAAATTTGTCTTTCAAACACACTTTCTTTACATGATGTTTTATGTGTTCCCAGTTTTTCATTCATTTTAATGTCTGTTTCTAAACTAACAAAGCAATCTAATATTTGTGCTTCTTTCTTTGACTCCCATTGCCTTTTACAGGACCAATCGACAAAGAAGATGATTGGGATTGCATTTGAAAAACATGGACTATACCACTTATCTCAAGCTACTTCAAAGGTTGCTTCTCACAACCAAACCATGTTTCATTCTTCCTCCTTGGCTTCAGCCACTACTCAAACTTGGTTAGACACTTGGCATTACAAACTTGGCCATGTTTCTAATTCAAGATTACCCTTTCTTAAACAGCTTGATTCATCCATATATTTCAAATCTACAAATGTTTGTGATGTATGTCATTTAGAAAAACAAATAAAGCTTTCATTTCCTATATCTCAAACCTGTTCAAATAAAAAGTTTGATTTGATGCATAGTGATATATGGGGTCCTTTCAATGTTGTTTCTTATTCTGGTTTCAAATATTTTCTTTCTATAGTTGATGACTATACACGTTGCACTTGGGTTTACATGCTCAAGATGAAATCTAAAGTTTCTTCTATCCTTAAAACTTTTTGCTAATTGGTAATGACCCAGTTCAGCGTTCCTATCAAAACAATACGATCAGATAATGGTCCTAAACTCCTTTTGACTCAATTTTATAGTGAGAATGGCATTATACATCAAAGAAGTTATGTAGAAACTCCTCAACAAAATGGAGTTGTGAAAAGAAAACATCAACATTTATTAAACACTACTAGGGCTTTACTGTTTCAAGCAAACATGCCTTTAATTTTTTGGAGTGACTGTGTATTAACAACAGCTCATATCATAAACAGAATTCCTACTCCTCTTCTCAACAACAAAACACCATTCGAAATGTTATTTGATAAACCACCTAATCTTTCTCATCTCAAAGTGTTTGGTTGTCTTTGTTTTCCATCAACACTTACAACTCAAAGACATAAATTTGATGCACGAGTTACCAAATGTCTTTTCTTGGGTTATCCCTTTGCTATCAAAGGCTACAAATTAATGGATCTTAATACTAATAAGGTTTTCATTTCAAGAAATGTAGTCTTTTCTGAAAATATTTTTCCTTTCAAGGCTTTTTCATCTGATCCTGACACTCATATTTTTTTATTTCCTCCTACACCTTCTACCTCAGATTTCTATTTTAATTCTTCTGATATTTCTTCTAATTAACATCTATCATCACCTCAACACCTCATCTCAGATCAGCATCCTTCACACCATCAAACTAATCAGCATATTTCACACCATCAACCTTCTTTGACCAATGATCCTGTCCCAAATATTATTTTACCACAACTTAGAACGTCTTCAAGAATTAAACAAAAGCCAAGTTACTTGTAGGATTTTTATTGTGGTACTGCTTCACAGGTTCCAATTGCAACTCCCTCATCTGCTATTGCTGATTGCTCTCCTAATAAAGGTATTTTATATCCCATATCTGATTTTCTTTCTACAAATCAATCGTCTTTTTTTCATAAAGCCTTTTTAGTATCACTTTCAGCCTCCACAAAACCCAAAACTTAAAAATTGGCTGCTCAAATTCCTAAATGGCAAGCTGCATTGCAAAATGAAATAAATGCCTTAGAATTAAATAAAACTTGGGAACTTGTTCCTCTTCCTAAAGATAAACAGACCATTGGTTGTAAGTGGGTTTTTCGAATCCAATATAAGGCAGATGGATCTATTGATAGACACAAAGTTAGATTGGTAGGTAAAGGCTATACTCAACAAGAAAGATTGGATTTTTTTTACACTTCTTCTCCTGTAGTAAAGATAACTTCCATTCGGCTACTACTGGCTATAACTGCTGTTAAGCATTGGCATCTTCATCAGTTAGATGTTAACAATGCTTTCTTACATGGTGATTTGCATGAAGAAGTTTATATGGATTTGCCCCCTGGTTTGGTTGTCAAAGGAGAAAATAAAGTTTGTAAAATTTTAAAGAGTTTATATGATTTGAAGCAAGCTTCTAGGCAATGGTTTGCTAAACTATCCATAACATTACTTTCTTATGGTATTACTCAAGGTAGCTCTGATTGTTCTTTGTTTATTAAGAAATCTACATCATCTTTCATAGCTTTACTAGTCTATGTAGATGATATTCTTCTGGCCAGTGATAGTTTACTTGAAATACAGCTACTTAAGTCCCTTTTACATGACAAGTTTACCATTAAAGATTTGGGGGAACTTAAATACTTTCTTGGCTTGGAGATTGCAAGATCTAAAATTGGTATATCTAATTACCAAAGAAAATTTGTTCTCGATATGCTTGAACAAGCTGGAGTTCTTGGTGCAAAACCTACAGCTTTTCCTATGGATTCAAACTTAAAACTCACTGCTTTTGATTGTGATTTATGTGAGGATCCTTGAGCCTATAGAAGACTGGTTAGGAAATTGTTGTATTTAACTTTAACTAGACCTGATCTTGTATTTTCAGTCCAAGTTCTCAGTCAGTTTTTGGCCAAACTTGTTGTGAGTCATTTCCAAGCTGCCATTTGAGTTCTCAAGTACCTAAAGGCTACTCTTGGTCAAGGATTATTCTTTCCAACTTCATCATAACTGCAGCTCAAAGCTTACTCCGATAGTGATTGAGCAGGCTATATTGACACTCGAAGAAATGTCACTGGTTCTGCTGTCTTCTTGGGTGATTCCCTGATTTTCTGGAAAAGCAACAAGCAAGCAACTATCAGCAGATCCTCTGCTGAAACTGAACACAAGGCACTTGCCTCAACAACTTGTGAAATTCAATGGCTTCTTTATACACTACATGATTTGTCTATTCCCCATCAGCATCCAGTTTTGGTTTACACTAATAGTAAATCAGCATTGTCCATTGCTACCAACTCAGTTCAACATGAGAGAACCAAGCATATACAGATCGACCATCATCTTATTAGAGAAAAACTACAACAAAATGTAATAAAGTTGTTCCATGCTCCTTCACGATTGCAATTGGCAGACATTTTCACTAAGCCTCTCAGTTCTCTTCCATTTCATCATAGTCTTCACAAGATGAATATTTAGAATATACATATTCGTCTTGAGGGGGAGTGTTGGAATATTGCTTCAAGGATTGAACAACTAGAGCTAAAATCTAAGGCTAAGTTAGAAGAGGAGCAGCTGAGTTAGTTAATATTGTTTTTTAATTAGTTATTAGTCAAGTTGTTATTTTTTCTTGTGTTGTATAAATACAACCATGTATTCTGTATTTTTGTATTGAAGAAAAGTAAACTTTAGCAAATACAAAGCTTGATACTGAGAGATACCATACACCAGCAGAAACAATGATCACTCAGTCACGCAATACAGCAAGGGTTTTATAGCGAAATTAAACATGTTGCAGAAGGCAAGTTTCATGTAGAAGCATGTGAGTCATGGCTCCATGATTCGTCTCCTAGCCTCATTGGGAGAAGCCAAGGTTGGACTCTCATTTGGGAAGTTTGTGTGCTTGTAGTGTTGTGCTTATTTAGTCATAAAAAAAAAAAAAAGCATGTAAAAGTATCGAGTTCAAGATTAAATATGTAACCTCCACCACCGTAATCAATGAAATTGAACTTCACAATAACACATTTTTACTCACCTGCTCAGGCAACCAAGGCTCCAAGGGTTTACATGAACCGCCTTGGTCCCATTCACCTCCTTTAAAATGTCGAGGGGATTGAGTACGAAAAAACTTGATCAACCCCGGTTGTGCTTTTTTTTCCACATATGATACCTATCATGAAAATGCATTGACAGATTTATCAAAGCACATCGGTGAAGACATGCAGCAAGAATTCATATGCTTTTCAGCTTTTGGACAGCCTAAAAAATCTAAATACCGTAACTATAGTATCACTACAGACACCCTAATTTTAACAAGGCCTTTCCAAGGAGACCTCATGTCAAAAACTTCCCACACGGTTGTGGACCTCACACATCCTTATAGGTCCCACACTGTTTGTGGACCCCACACATCCTTGTAGGTCCCACACTGTTTGTGGACTCCACACATCTTTGTAGGTCCCACATGGCTTGTGGGCCCCACAGATCTCCATTGGGCTCCATATGTGTTGTGGGCCCCATATCTCCTGGTACGCTAGCTCGGATTCGTACATCCGATGCACGTTACCCCCTGGTACGCTAGCTCGGATTCCTACATCTGATGCACGTTACCCCCTCTGGTATGCTAGTTTGGATTCCTACATCCGATGCACGTTACCCCCTCTAGTACGCTAGCACGGATTCCTACATCCGATGCATGTTACCCCCTCTAGTACGCTAGCTCGGATCCCTACGTCCGATGCACGCTACCTCTTTTGGCATGCTTGCACCTGCTAGCTCGGGTTCGTATAACCCTCAAATGGCTTGTGAACCCCACATGGCTTGTGGGCCTCACATGTTTTGTGGGCCCCACCTCTCTTGGTACGCTAACTTGGATTCCTACATCTGGTGCACGTTACCCCCTTTGGTACGCTAGCTCGGATCCATATATCTGGTGCATTGCTAGCTCGAGTTCCTGTAACCCTCAAACGGCTTGTGGACCCCACATGGCGCTTGGACCCCACACATCTCCGATGGGCTCCGCACCGCTTCTAGGACCCTCATATTATTATTATTTATTATTATTATTATTATTATTATTATTATTATTTATCTCAGTTGTCAAATACAAACATGCTTTGTTCCCCTCATCATCACTCACCACATGTCATGTTTCCTCCCTTTATCATTCTTCCCATACCATATTCCCTTCATCATTCTTCATCTCATACTTTGTTCCCCCCCATCATCACTCACCACATGTCATGTTTCCTCCCTTTATCATTCTTCCCATACTATATTCCCTTCATCATTCTTCATCTCATACTTTGTTTCCCCCATCATCACTCACCACATGTCATGTTTTCTCCTTTTATCATTCTTCCCATACTACATTCCCTTCATCATTCTTCATCTCATACTTTGTTCCTGCTATCATCACTCACCACATGTCATGTTTCCTCCCTTTATCATTCTTCCCATACTATATTCCCTTCATCATTCTTCATCCCATACTTTGTTTCCCCCATCATCACTCATCACATGTCATGTTTCCTCCCTTTATCATTCTTCCCATACTATATTCCCTTCATCATTCTTCATCTCATACTTTGTTCCCCCCATCAACACTCACCACATGTCATGTTTCCTCCCTTTATCATTCTTCCCATACTATATTCCCTTCATCATTCTTCATCTCATACTTTGTTCCCCCCATCATCACTTACTACATGTCATGTTATCTCCTTATATCATTCTTCCCATGCTAATTTTCCTTCATCATTCTTCCCCCCATACTTGGTTCCCCCCATCATGGCTCCCCTATGTCTTTTTTCCCATGCTTGCCTCAAGCTAAGTCCATAAATAGTACTCTCATTCCAAGCACAAGAGAGGAGAGTTCTTGGTGGTGGTAAGGAGAAGATTTCAAATATTGAAATTTTCTACTATAAGTTTGTAGAGCTAGTTTTTCTGAGTGAAGATCAATAGGTCGATTGATCCCATTTCCTACCGGTGCTGAGTCACCCCATTTGAAGAAGGCACTCCGTAGTGCCTCGAGTTAGAGTTCAAGAACAACTCTCGGGAAGACGTTGTAGAGTGGCCTTAGTAGACTCACCAACAAGAAAAGAAGACCGGAGTAGAGGAAAACGAAAGAAGATCAAGTGGTCGATTGATCCCGTTTCCTACCGGAGCCGAGTCACCCCATCGAAAGAAGGTACTCCATAGTGCCTCGAGTTAGAGCTCAAGAACAACCCTCGGGAAGGCGCTGTAGACTAACCCCTACAGATTCACAGACAGGAAAGGAAGATCGGAGGAGAAAAAGAAGACAAGTAAAATCAATGAACATTCTCTTCCTATGTTACATCTTCGCCCCCCTTCCCAAACCAGCCTCTGCTAGTTTATTTGATTTTATTTCTTTTTTTTTTTTAAATAACTTCTTTTTAACCCATAAAAACAAAAAAAAAAAAATTCATAAAAGACACAAAAATTCAGAAAAATTCTCAAAGAAAATTCAAAAATTTTTAAGGTTTCGAAACTTATTTACATTTGAAATTTTTTTAGGAAAATCCAAGAAAGTTTCCAACATGTTTGGCAAAGGTTAGATCTATTTCTTTACATTCAAAATTTTCAAAAATACATTCGAGAATCATATCTTTAAAACTATGACTTTCATGATTGTTGTCTAAAATTCTGTTGTATTCGGAAGAACATTGGAAAACCCTGAAAAATCAATGGTCTCAACCAAGACCTTAAACTGGTTTTCCCCCAAACCGGTCAACATTTGACCGGTTCACCATTCCCGAACTGGTTCACCACGGTTTTCTCCATTTCGCTTGTATATTATTATTGTACCCATAAAATTCACAAAAATTACGAAATTTCCAAAATCCCAAAAGTGTTTTCACATTTTGATTTCAACTGGTCTTATTTATGTTATTTTGAAAGTTCGAGAAAAATCATAAAAATCACAAAAATCATTTTCACACTTAGGAAAAATCACAAAAATATCTTTAGGCACAGAAAATCATTTCAATCCCGAACAAATTTAAAAAAAAAAACCTCTCGGAATAGTATATTTCCTACTTACAAAAACCTATAGATTTTAAAACTCCTGGGAGCGTATTTTGTATCCTATTTTCGATTTTACTTCCCGATGATTGTAACCAAGAGCATTGACCCTTCGGGATATTCGATTGCCCCGGTTATAAGGGAATACCTATGAAATATTTTCATTCTTTTGATTTTTGAAAGGGGTTTAGTTTTTAAAGGCTCATTAAGTTTATTTGAGGGATAATTTTTTATTAATCTGGTACCGTTCGTAAGAACGGGCACGTAGGGGTGCTAATACCTTCCCCTTGTGTAACCATACTCCCGAGCCCGATTCTGGTGACGCAGACCGATTCTACCCCTAACGGGGTAACAATCAAGTGTTCTAACCACACTTCAAAAGGTTAGTGGTGACTCATTCACACATGTTTTCCACAGGAAATCACATTTTCAAAATAAACATTCATTTTTCCCAGTTCGCAAGCCGAACCCATTTTTAACTAGAGATTGGTTCTCTGGACCGGGTCCCGGACGTTGCAACAATCACACCATCAAATATCCACATATGTCTTAAGCTTTCATATACTAATGTCATTAAACCAAATGAGGGAGAAGCAAATCTCAAGAAAAATAGAGAAAATTTTGAAGGTAAAAAAATGGTTCAAATGCCTGAGCAATCCACGGTGCCTACTCCCAAATTCTCGATGTTAGAAACACAAGCATTGCATGTTTTATTACTAATTATGGTTTTTAGAATGGTTAACACTGGAGTTGGAGAGCAAAGGATGGGGTGCATGAAGCTGTGAACTTGCCTGTGCTAAAATCCCATGTGATGCTCAGGTAAAGGCTATTTACTCCAAGTAAATAGTTGATAAATATTAATTATTTTAAAGTTTTTAATACATTTTGCAACATTAAATTAGATATAAAATTACACATTTACTTAAATAATTAAAAATTATAACAGTGCATAAGGATGGAGTACTTAGTACCTAACAAAAAACTAAGTAAACTTGGTACCTAATTTAAAACTATCACAAAATAAAACTTATCAATCATACATTGAAATTGTGGGAAATGATAATTAAACAAAGAACAAGAATAGAATTAAGGGTCTCGTAAAATCAATTCAATTTTATGCTAGGTAGTAATTACAAAAGCTATTTATCTTCTAAGAAGTTTAATGGAAAAATGTAAGGAAAAAAAGAGAGACTTACATATGGTTTTTATTAACTTAGAAAAAGCACATGATAGAATACCTAGGGAATTTATGGTGGGGTTTAGAAAATAAGAAAATATGTAGTAAATATACTGATGTCAATAAGAATATGTATGATGGAGTTTCTATTAGCATTAGGACCGCAAAAGGAGAGTCTAGAGATTTCCCAATCACAATAGGTGTACATGAAGGTTGAACTTTGAGCCCCTCTTTGTTTTCTTTAGTGATTGATGAACTTACTAAGAATATCCAAAACGAGATTCCTTGGTGTATGCTATTTACAGATGATATTGTTTTCATTGATGAAAGTGGGAGTTAAAATCTAAGTTAGAACTATGGCAAACAACTTTACAGTGTGAAAATTTTAGAATTAGTAGAAATAAGACAATACATGGAATGCAATTTCACCCATATTCTAAGGAATATAAATAATAAAATTAAGATAATCAAGAAATTAACATCACTAGTAGATTTCAATATAGAGTCTATTATACAAGAAGGAGAAATAGAAGAGGATGTAGTACATAAAGTTAATGCATGATGGGTAAAATGGAAAAGTGCTTCAGGTGTACTATGTGATCGTAAAATACTGTTAAAATTAAAAGAAAAGTTCTACAAAGCAGCTATAAGACCAGCCAAGCTATATGGATCAAAATATTAGACAACTAAGAAACAACATATTCAAAAAGTTAAAATTGCCAAAAAAACGAATGCTAAGGTGGATGAGTAGTAAAACACTAAAGGATAAATTAAGAAATGAACATATATGCAATAAATTAGCTATAGAAATGATAGAAGATAAGATAAGTGAGGGTGGCTTAATGCTTAGGGCATTTCAAACGCTGGCCAAGTAGCGCACCAATGAGGAGGAGCAAACTAGTTATTGTTGATGGTACTAGAAGAGGTAGAGTTGGACCTAAATTATCTTAGAATGAGGTAGTGAGAAAGAATTTAACAGCCCTTAAGTTAGTTAAGTAAAATAGCCTTGATCATGTTAATTGGCGAAAAAAGAATGCTTACCCCATAGTGGGACTTAAGGCTTGTTGTTGTTATTGTTGTTGTAACCGCACATAAGGACCATCCAAAAAGAGTTTGAAGAAGTTTTACAAATACAACATGCTTGAAATTTAATTCAAAATTTTCACTATATATATAGATGATTAAGTTCTAATTCGAAAGTGTTTTGATATTAAAAATATATTTTTTATCTATAAAATGCTAATAGGTAGGGGGCATCTTATTTTTTGCAATTTGTTATCACTGTTTAATTTTTTTAGAAGTGAGCATAATAATTTTGCAAGTAATAATAATAGCAATTACAATAATAGTAATAATCATAATCATAATCATAATTACAACAACAACAACAATAACAACAACAACAACAACAATAATAATAATAATAATAATAATAATAACTATAGCTGGCTTGAAAACTGACAGAAATTGTCTTCATGTGTCCATTGTCATATATCAAAACGTGATGAACATTAAAATAAAAAATTCTCAATTTGGAGCATAAGAGATTCTGCAAAAGATTATTCCTTAAACATTTGGGGATGAAAAAGAATATATATTAATTTGGATCCTTAACATCGTTTAAGTGAGCTACGAACAAGTCATTCCAAGTATCTGGAATTCCTGTTAAACACCAGTGCATGCAGTCATCATGTTTCTTTCCACCAGCAGCAGAAGGGTGGGCATCTGCTCTGAATTCACTAATATGGGTAATGTCCAGAACATGGAAACCAGACCTCGGGAGTGCCTTGTACAGGTGCTGGTTCGCCAGGCATGCCTCCACATTTGTCCCATTATTTTTCAAAGAGAATAACTCCTCCATCTGAGAGATACGATACACCAGCAGAAACAATGATCGCTCAGTCACGCAATACAGCAAGGGTTTTATAGCGAAATTAAACATGTTGCAGAAGGCAAGTTTCATGTAGAAGCAAGTGAGTCATGGCTCCATGATTCGTCTCCTAGCCTCATTGGGAGAAGCCAAGGTTCGACTCTCATTTGGGAAGTTTGTGTGCTTGTAGTGTTGTGCTTATTTAGCCATCAAAAAAAGCATGCAAAAGGATCGAGTTCAAGATTAAATATGTAACCTCCATCACCGTGATCAATGAAATTGAACTTCACAATAACACGTTTGTCACTCACCTGCTCAGGCGACAAAGGCTCCAAGCGTTTACATGAACTGCCTTGGTCGCATTCACCTCCTTCAAAATGTCGAGGGGATTGGGTACGAAAAAACTTGATCAACCCCGGTCGTGCTCTTTTTTCCACATATGATACCTATCATGAAAATGCATTGACGGATTTATCAAAGCACATCGGTGAAGACATGCAGCAAGAATTCATATGCTTTTCAGCTTTTGGACAGCCTTAAAATCTAAATACCGTAACTATAGTATCACACCATCAAATATCCACGTGTCTTAAACTTTCATATGCTAATGTCACTAAACCAAATGAGAGGGAGAAGCAAATCTCAAGAAAAATAGAGAAATTTTTGAAGGAGAAAAAAATGGTTCAAATGCCTGAGCAATCCACGGTGCCTACTCCCAAATACTCGATGCTAGAAACACAAGCATTGCATGTTTTATTACTAATTATGGTTTTTAGAATGGTTAACACTGGAGTCGGAGAGTAAAAGATGGGGTGCATGAAGCTGTGAACTTGCCTGTGCTAAAATCTCATGTGATGCTCAGGTAAAGGCTATTTACTCCAAGTAAATAGTTGATAAATATTAATTATTTTAAAGTTTTTAATACGTTTTGCAACATTAAATTAGATATAAAATTACACATTTACTTAAATAATTAAAAATTATAACAGCGGATAAGAATAGAGTACTTAGTACCTAACAAAAAACTAAGTAAACTTGGTACCTAATTTAAAACTATCACAAAATAAAACTTGTGTTTTATTAAAAAAATACATCTGTGACATATATGGTGTATATGATGCAATATCATAAAATAATAATTATATTCAAAATATTCAACTAATATAAATAAATATTTTATATTACAAAAAAGGATAATTTGGACATAGATAGTAAATTAAAAACTTGTAACTAATATCTAAGTTTGATATTTCATGCAATTTCAACTGTCTGCACTTGCAATAATATATATATATATATTATTGAACACAGATTTTCTATTTGGGTTTTAAATCTCACATTTTAATTTCAAGAAATTTTTTAAAAATTTCAACAAATTTCTCTAAAGAATGATTCATGGAAATTTCAATGGAGATTTTGTAAGGTGAAAATTGCCTGCTGTTTTGATTTCAAGGGTGTTGAAAAGAGAAAATTTTGACAATTTCGTGGAAATTGAAGTTTATGAATGTCACTAACTACATGAAAAGGGCACAACTAAATTGGGAAAAGGCTGCTACCAAATCTTTTAAGTAATTGATGCAGTATGAACAACGCACCGATTGTGTTTTTAAGTTACTAGCGACGCTTCACACATCAGAGTTGATGGTGTTTTTAAGGCAAGGAAAGAAGCTGATTGTCTGCTACAGTGAAAAGCATAATGAAGCTGAGCAAAGTCTACCTATAAATTGTAAGGAATCTGTCCTATATTCTGATCATAAAGCATTAAAATACGTCAACTCGCATAACAAAATAAATCCCCAACATGCTAAGTGGAGTGCTTTCCTAGAAGAGTGGAAATGCCATCCATTGTCAGTTTCAACATGGATAGTGATTTCCAGCAAATTGATCCAGATCTTTTCAGCATTATATCTTTCATACAATCGACACATTCACCAAAATCAAATGCTTTCAAGCTGATAAGAACTAAAGAAAATTTATGCCAATATTTTGGAAGAGGTGAACAAGTCATTGGCGGTTGTTTCCTGCTATCTACAATAATTACAAACCCTAACATCTGTTGTTTTCCCTAACTCAAGCACCCCTAGGCATATAGGCAGATCTTTGCTTAATCTGTCCTGCATCAGGTGTGTGCGAGCGTCTGTACGTGCATGTGCGGGTTCAACTTTGATTTTAGAAAGATTTACTTTCAATAAAATGATTCCATATACTAATCATTTTATTCCTATTTTGATTTGGTAATTTTATTTTGGAAGAAAAAGTAAACATATTTGCTAGTTTGAGGAAGAAAACACATTAGTACCAATTATACATTCAATAAAGATTCTTCTAAGAAGAAAGTCCATTAGCCCAAGTATTATTGAACTGAAAAATTAAAAACATTTACTGCATGTTTGATGCAAATGAATGTAATGGAATGGAACCGGGAGGATTGGAATTGTGCTTATCACTTGATTTCATCATACCCTCCATTAAAATAGTTATCCCATTCCTTTCCTATCCCATTCCATTCCACAAACCAAACATGATGTCAATAAAGATTATTTTAAGAAAAGGACCATTTGCCCTCCTATTACTGAATTAAAAAAAAATTAAAATTATAGAAAATAGGATTAGAGTTTTGAAACATTCAGAGACCTCACCCAAAATTAATTTTATATAATGTGTTTCTGAAGTGGGTTTCAACCATTTCTCCATTTACAATACAAGCATGCAAATTTTTTAATTAAGAGCTTTAAATCTTATTAATTCCATTTTGAATTTTCAAACAGAGGATCAGGTCATACCATGTTCTTTCAGACCATATCAAGACCAGCATCAGGCAGTATCGGAGGCATCAAAGGCAGACCCTTTTCGAAGAACAGCATGGGTGATTTAACCGGATCAAATTTCGAGGGAGCCCACCACCTATAATAAGTACAAGAATGCCCAAATCAAAAATTTAGAAAAATCTGTAAGTAAAAAAATGTTACTAGTATAAAACATAAACCCGTTCAATGTTAGCATACACAAAAAACAGATAGCTGGGGCATGCAACGACATTAATTGCATGGTTAGATAATAACAAACTCGCCATTCATCTTCCACCCCCCCCCCCCCCCCCACCCTTTTCTTGTCCAGCACAGGGAAACATTCTAAAAGCAACTTGTCAAGCAATCCTTCAAAGAGGCACAGAGATATTGATATGTTGATGGAATAAAATTTGCTTCTCACATGGGCCCACAGCCACAAAGCTCTTGTTTGCCACTGCAAGACACTCTGCCTTTAAGCCAATCGCATAATCTAATAATCCTACATGCTTTGAGAACCTTGGAGGCTAGCATTTCTCGGCATATATTTACAATCTCAATTAACTGTCCATTAAGCAGGAAAAAAAAAAGTACTCTTCACCTTAAAACTCAAACAAAACCAGCTGTACTGTTCTATCAGCCATTATCACGTTCTAAAAAGATTCGAATTTTCTGTTCATTATGACAAGACCAAAAAAAGGACTCAGAGTTGGCTGGCTGCAGCAGGGCTTTCCTGAATTTATTACAATGCGGCTAATTTCTTAGAACATTAGGGGTTTAAATCACAAACTGTTTTTGAAGGGCTTTCTATAGAATTCTTAGCCTTGCTGGGCTGCAATGGGACCACCATTCTTTTCAGGCCCATGCCCATCCAAACTATGGGACTCCATACATATGAAGTGGGCGTACAGCAGACTAGCAGAGCCCTCCTCAAACAAAGCTTTTTCATCAGAAGACTGGAAGCATGGAGAGGACTGTGCAGAAGTGAGTGTTGAGACAATTGAACGCAGCAGAATTGGTCTTGTTCAAAGCAAACAGATTGACGAGAAATAGCATTGTGGTACTTCCTCTCTGACTGGGGTGCTCAACGTGAATGAGCTACATGAACCCTTCTCCAGTGGGCTGAGAGGCGGGAGAAGGGAAGTATTGAAGATTAATGAGCTTACAAGAGAAGTTTCTAGGGATGATGGTAGTCAAGAGGCCCACACGAACGGTAACAGTATGGCTGTTCACCGTGGGAATAAAGATGATGCAAGTTCCAGGAGTAACAAGGGAGATTGGATGGGATGAAATCCCCAGGTTGCCAAAAAATCAGCCACTTCAAAGGTTTACACTCGTCAGGGGCATAAGAGTGGGCCCAGTAGGGATAAAAAGGCAGTTGAGGGGTTTCCAGGGATGCTGAGAGACCAAGTTCCTGAAGAATAGTGATGGCAACTTTTTACATTGAGGATTCAAATAGGTCAAAAATAGACCTAAAAAAGAAGGTCCTATCAAAAGGAAGAAACAGGGAGATGATTCACGAAAGGAGGGTGGACTATGATGGAGGGCTACTTATAGATGAAGTATGTGCACAAGTAGGTTTTGGATCAAATTATTCAGATCTGAGGGTGTGCATTTCTTGGTTCCAGGAATGATGGAGTAGATGAGAGGGAGGACAATATTGAGCAAAATCACACCAGTTTTTCTCCTTTCTTTGTGTCTTACTTTCAAAATTTTGTTGGATAAAAAGGCTATGTGTTAGGGAGTGACAATGTAATGGGGAAAAGGAGGAGAGAGATACTCTGCTATAATTATATTCTCCAAGAATTTAGAATGAATATATGATTATCTGTGTTATCATTTGTATGATTATTCTCTTATAGTTGAATAATACAAGTAGTTCTTTTTATTGTGGTGTTTTGTTGCCTTAGATTGTGATGTCTCTGATTGTTATAGTCTTATTCGGTGTATAAAGAATATATTGTTCGTGTGATATCCCATTGTTCCTTGTTTTTCTTGAGTATTGAGACTCACCTGATGCTCGTGCTTGCAGACTTGAACATGTGAGACTTGGCTGACTTGTCGAGAGAGAGCTCTCAACGAGTGCCACACGGCCCTTACTTGAGTCCCATTTTGGGGGTCCGTGACACTATGCAGTTAGCTGATTCACAGAGAGAGGAAATTCACTTGGTTGGCAGTAAAAGGCCAGGACCAACCGGAACTAGTGAATTTGCAATGCTCTATCAACTACGATGCAAGGGGTTTGAAATGAGATTTTCTGGTAGCTTTCTGTCGGGGGTTGGGCAGTTGTGTTTTGGATTTTCTTTAGGTTTTTGTTTGGGGAGTGAGCAATCATGGTTTGGTTTGTCTTTCTCTTTGCTTTAATTCTCTTCATTTTTGAATATGTCTTCTACTTTCTTGCTTGTATTCTCTTTTCACTTAATATATCTTCTTTTGTTCTCTAAAAAATCCAACGGAGACACTTCAGCTTCTTGACAGTGGTTGGTTCAGTTACAAACCTCTGCTTTGCACTGCAACTCCTCCCAAAGTTTCTTCCAACACGAATGGCTCCACGACATTTGGTAAAAATAGATCATATGAATTCCTCCTTTAGCAGTATACTCATCACTGAAATGACTTGCCCAGAGGCGCTACCTCTCATACGTGCCATAACAAAGTGATCGGGTGCCTAGACCTTCACCCAAGGATTCAAAATTTTCAAGAAGAGAAACAGCCACGGATCCTTCAACTAACAATGCTCCTCATCTCAAAAATGTTGTTTGGTTCCATCTATAACAGGAAAAATTTTCCTCACAAACGTGAAGTGTTGTTAATCGATACAACGTTCTGATGATTCATTTGCTCAATTAATGAAATATCAAAAGAGAAATCCCAAGCTCCAGGTTTGAAAAAAGTTAGGGTACAGGAAAACAAATCTGGTTAAGGGAACAAGGAAAAGCAAATGAGTAGGGATCAGGGTCGAAGATCTTCAAAATGGACGCTGAGTTGGGATCGACTGACATTGCAGGCATGACTGCAAAGAACGGAGGAGGGTAAGGGATACGGGTGGCAATATTCAGACAAAAACATCCCATTGTTGGAGAGCAAATTTTTCAAGAGAGAATAATGTTGAATGGTATTCAATTCATATTATTTAATTATAATATTGTACAATTTTATTTAGCATGTCTTGTCGTGCCTGTACTCTTGTATCTATTGTGTGTAATGTAGTATCTCATGTCCATGTTCATTCCTGTATTTTATGGTCATAAAGAAAACAATACTCTTATAAATAGCTTTGAATGTTTGTGCTTTAATTTAAATGTAATTATAATAGTACAATATCGAATTATCAAAATAAGTTTAAATTATAATATAAACTATTTAAATATAACTCATGGTCAACCACTTGCAATCATGTGCAATGTATGTGACATATTTTACAGTATTGGTCAAAAAAGGAGTATTTGAAGAAGCTTTTACCGAACTCCTTTAAAACTGATTTGAATTTGAATCAAACAATTGAAGGATTTTTTTTTTTTTTTTTTTTGAAGAAACTATCAACTTCAATTCTGTGTCAACTCATCATTCAGAAAACCCAAGTTGCCCAATTCGGTTTGGTTAAAATCGAACCAAACTGAACCAATTACACTCCTATGTAAAATAGGGAAATCTTACGGATGTTGATCGCTTTCATAGCATTAGGAGATTGTCTACCTCATGATCACATAATACATCCTCCTAGAAGGCTGACAATCCTTTACGCGCCTTACAAAGATTATCAGTTTGCCCCAGATCTCTCTCCGAGACAATTTAACCTCAGGGGAACATAGACATCCTCTCGTCTCAATCTCTCCTCACAACTTGGATTCTCAATAATAAGGTGCACCTAATCTTCCCAGTCAATATTATGTAGTTCTTTGAATGCCAAGCTTAATGGTAGAGACTGGAAACTTTTCTCCCTCCATCCTAAAACATAAAATTGATTCTCTAGGATGTAGGAGTGAAGGTCGGGCATTGGTTCTAACATCATCATGCATAGCACGAGCCCTTGTCATGTCAACCTATATCCCTTATTCTTTTTCACCACTATGCAAAAAAAGAACCTCTCAAAATTATACGGTCCGGCCAACTTTATTTCTCTTGTGCAGTTGCAAAACCCCCAAATTTACAAATCAATAATTGTCTTCAACTGTGATCCCCTGAACGAGTAACCTTCCTTGCATGGAAAACTTCATGCTAAGGAGGTGATCTCTATCAACTAGAATCTTCCTCCTAGTATCATCCTCATAAGTAGAACCATTCTCGTCAATACTCCTAACTCTTCATGGTAACACTTTCACATGCGTAATCTCCATTGATCTCGCAAATCCTACAACCCAAACATGAATGGCAAAAAGAGTCAATCCAAACAATAGAAACAAAAGGAAGACACTCAGAAAAACCCCATAAGGACCAACTCCTCAGGGTTCTTCTCCAAGGTAGCCAAGCCCCAAGAGAGCAGCCCATGGGAGCAAGCCCCTACGAAGCATCCCCGCAATAACCGGCCACACTAAAGTAGACCCCAAGAGGAACCAACCCTCGCACTTCAAAAAAAAAAAAAAAAGATGCAATTCTTCCTTGGGTCAAATTAAAAATTCTTTTCGTCAAATCTTGTCTTCGCTAGAAATAGAGTGTACGGTTGCAAACAAGCAGCTCGGGATCTCAACTCGTTCAGTTCACTCAGGCTCGTTCATTTTATAAATGAGGCAATTCCCAAACCCAATTTTTAGAATGAACATGAACTGATTTGACGCATCTCAGCTTATGAGAGACTCAGTTACAGGCTTGGTTGGGCTTGTTTAATAGGCTTAGATTAAGCTCATTTATGGGCTTTCTTGATAAGGTTGACTTAGGCTGCTATACTATAAAGGGCGTGAACGTAGTGGGCTTCATAGGCTTCGTTGGAATGTCAAGGCATGGACTTGTTTATCTCTAAATCCATAACCTGAATTTGGTGAAGCTAATGCCCAAGGCCGTTGGCTTGGTGAAGGCTAAATTACCCTAAAGCAGTTTTAGCAAGAGCCCTTTTTAACCTTTTGCATAACAAAACCCTAAGAGCCTCTCGCCTCTCAAAGAGAGAGCTTCCAAAAGAATGATGTTGTTTGTGGGTTCCAAAAGAATCATACCATTTGTGGGCTCCAAAAGTATCATACCATTCATGAGCATTTGAGTAGCTTGGCTCGGTATGGGCTAGTGAGCTCGTTCATTTTCATAGATGAACAAGCTTTGGCAAGTATATTCAAGCTCGGAACCTCGGATAGAGTTCAACTTGAGCTTGAGTTGGTTAAAATTTTAAAAAACAAGCTAGAGCATGATAAAGCTAGCTCAGGTCAGCTTGGCTTGGCTTGTTTGCAGCCTTCGTTGAATATGAGTTGATCTCCACTATTAGCTTCACACTCCTTTTTTTCTCTGTCCTCTTATTTTTGCACTCTTGCAAGAGTTCAAAATTGCTAGCATGAGCCAATCCAACTACAAAAACTGTAGCAACGCCTCTATTCCTAGTCTTGGATGTTTTAGAGTCTTCTCTTAGTGACTTCAATAATTCAATAAGGGGGGTGGGTCTTCACCCCTTATCTTTCTCCTAAGTTGCTTAAGCGTCTATCATGCATTATTTGTGACACCTATTCCTTTATGTTTTCTCTCACCTTAACCATGTGTCATGACTCTCTTGGCTCAATAATTGATCACTATCTCATTGGCAGTGTTGTGTTGTGGTATCCTCTTATTGGAGGAAGACTCCTCACACTCTTTTGCCTTTCCAATTTTAAAAATATATACTCCCCCCCCCCCCCTCCTTAAATTCCCACTAGTTTAAAGAACCGCTTCAACCATCAAACACCAACACCTGCCATCATAAATGCTTGATATTCTTGGGAATTGTCTGTTTCTACTTCTGAGCCCTCTCTATAACACCCATTGCTTGTTTGCAACGCAAACCCTCCCTCCCTTCTCAATAGTTCCACAAATGACATCTGCAATATTTACAAAATCTCTTCCCCAAATCATCTACTTGGAGACCAAAGATTGACGGCATCACATTCAGCAAGATTAATAACTTTACTACCCAGTGGCTAGAGAGCCCCATCAATGACAAAGAAATTCTTCATGCCCTTAAGGATTGTTTGGTGAATCGGTGATAGATTTCCAAGCCTAGATTCACCATGGCCTCTTTCGAGCTAACCAAGACTTCCTCAAATCTAACATAGTCAAGATTTTTGAAGATTTTCATGCTTCGGGCAATTTTGTGGATGGCATTAACTCTATTTTTGTTGCCTTATTTCCTAGGAAGGAGATATTAACATCAAAAATTTCCACCCAAGGTGCTCACTTTGGGACTCAAAAAATCAACTCCAAAAGTTAGGAGACAGCTCAAGCATGCCTTTGTTGGAGGAAGGTAGATCATGATTGCAACCTTTATTGCCTCAAAAATTGTGGATACCCACTCTAAAAGTGAGAGGAGAGGTTGCTGTAAACTTGACATGGAGAAAGTTTTTTATCATGTTTACTAGGATTTACTTCTTTGTCTTTTATAAAGTGGGCTTAGGTAATTCATGGTGCAAATGGGTTGGACAACGTATCATTACACCATTCCTCTCCATTATCATTTTACCGGTGCCTCTCTAGTTTTTCCGCCTTGGAGGCTTGTGGCTAGCTTACTTCCATGTTCCTTCTCTTTTCATTATTGCAAATACAATTTTTAGTCTTTTGTTGTAAAAAGCCATAGGGGCAAGACTCTTTAATGGGCAAAATATCAAAAGAAACAAAAGGAAAATGGAAGTTTCTCACTTCCTCTTTGCAAACAATACCACAATCTTTTGTGAGGTGGAAGCTCAACAACTTCTGAATTTGAGATACATCCTTCTTTGTTTTGAAGCAATTTCAAGGTGGAGAGTCAATTTGAGGAAAAGTGAGCTCATCCCCATTGGAGATGAGGCTGATGACATATTTTTTGGCTAACATTTTGGACTACAAGTTGGGACCTTATCCTTTTAACTATTTAAGGGTTCCCCTGGGAGCCAAGTTCAAGGATAAACGAGTTTGGGACCCATTGTTGAGAGGTCTTTGGGGGGAGGGGGGTGCAAACTAGTTGGTGAAAATGAAATCACCTCTCAATAGGTGGATGATCCACCCTTATCAAAAGGACTCTTATAAAACTCACAATGTACTACATGTCCCTCTTCCCCATTCCATGCTGAATGACCAAAAAGCTAGAAAGGCACCAAGAAAAGATTCCTTCATAGAAATCTAAGAAAGGATGTCAAATACCGTTTGGTTAAATGGGGGGTTGTCAACCAACCTATTCAAACAAGTGGCTTGGGTCTCAAATCTCTCACTATGTTCAACAAAATCATCCTCAGTAAATAGCTCTGAAAATTCATGAATGATAAAATCTATAGCTTCAAACATGGACTTGATCACATGAGTGGACCTCCAAGGAAGTTAGAGAACCCCGTGGAGTAGTGGTGCAAAACAACAAAGATGAATTGAGCTAATGACACACAACAACAATGCCAAGTGAATCAAATAGTTCCAGAATCAATTTTAGATTCCATGTAAGTTCATTTTTCAAGTTCTATATATCAATCAAGTATCAGTGCATCATATATCATCATATCATCATATCATCATATCAGTAATAGAGACATCATATCATGTCTCATATCATCATATCTTCATCATGGTCATATTCTTTTTCGGTTTTATCTCAATTTTGCATTTTTTTTCTTAATTTTGCTCAAATTTCTCAACTTTGCATTTTATCTCCTCAATTTTGCTACTTATCTCAATTTTTCTCACACTTTCTCCCCCTTTGGACATCAATCAAAAAGAGAAAAGTAACAAAGCAAAACAAATGTAGACACAGAATAGCACATAGAAAATAATTATTTTCGTCGAGAGGTGTATACAGTGTCAAAAACATCTAAAGATACAAACCAAAGTAAAAAAACAAAAAACAAAAAACAAAAAACTAAAAAGCAAATACAAATAGATAACTGAGATACAAAACACAAAAAGCAACAGAATGAGATATTAATCATCATTAGCTGCATCATCTGCATTTTCTTCAGTACTTTTATCATCACTTTCATTTTCCTCAGAGTCCTCATCAGATGCATCATCACTGGGAGGTGCAAAGATGATGTCCATAGGATCTACTCTTCATGAGGGACTTGCCTGATGATGTTCTATACGACTAAGTCACTGGTCAAGTGAGGAATGGGTAGACTGAAAAGAGGCAAAGCTTTCCTGAAGAGATTGAAGTCCTAAACGCATATCACTACTAAAAGTAGTGAACTGATGAAGGAATAAAATAAACAAAAAGGAGCTTCAAGCTTGAGTTCATGTTGTTGATTAGGAGGTGGAGCTGGTTCAGCTGCTTGTCTTTGTGGTCTTCTTCCTTTCAAAAACCAACCCAGCTCATATTTCTCATACCCCATTTGTTTCAGGGTTGTGGAGGAGAAAATGTCGTATCTAGTTTGTGTTATAAACAACTCAGTAGGAGTGGTGACATTAAGGTGAGCAAATAGAAGATTAAGGATACCACCATATGGAGGAGTAACTCATCGGACTTCCAATATTGACCACATCCATTTAAGAATTAAACTTGACAAATTGAGTTTCTTCCCTTTCAACAGACACCACATGACAAAGCAATCGACATAAGACATATAATCACGTGAACCAGCTTGGGGTAAAATATTGTACATGATAATTTTTTGAAGAATTTGCGCTTGGGGATTCAACTGTTTATACAAAGGAGGATTCAACCACATTTGTGCGAAAGCCAGACACTCAAAGTCACCTTGGCCAATATGGAGAATGGGAGCCAATGTTTGCAGAGTTAGGGCAATTGCCTTTCCCCTAACTTGAGTAGTGAGTATCGATTCTCCTTGCACCATATTCGCATAAAAAATATTTACTAAATTCTAATAAATCCCTTTTGACTGATAGACAACAAAGTTTTTCCAACCTATCTCCCTAAACATCGATAGAATTTCGGGAAACTATGATTCAAAAAACGCGGTATCAAGGATTTTACCTAGGGTGGGTTCCATAGAGTGAAGAAAATTTTGATATCGTTGCTTGGCGTGAGGAGCAATGAGCAATCTCTCAATATTTTTTTCATCCTTGCCCAAAGTCGCACCGTGGTTTGCCATATTTTTTGTTCGAGGCATGTTGATTTCAAAGGAGAATAACTGAGTGTTTAAAACCCTAGGAATCGTGGGTAGGTGATGTAGGAAGATGATTTTATTACTTTGATCGGAGGATTTTTTAAGGTTTAAAATCAATGGAGATCAATGAGAAGGGAGTTTGGGTGAGTGATGAAATAGGGTCAGTTGACTGGGATCTAAAAAGTTAGGGTTTTGCGCTAAGGAGTATTTAAAGTTTCGTCAGTCCAATCGCCTGGGGTTCTGAGGTCAGTCGCTTGACAATTAGAGAATTTTAATTTTTACAAGTCAGTGGCTTGTTAGTCGACTGGGGTCACAAGCTCAGTCGCCTGACCTTACCAATCTTTCAAATAAACTCTTTTCACTCATCATGTATCCTTCCTAAACAACTTCCCTACTATGTAATAGGCCAAGTTCTCTTCTTATTGATATAAACATATCTTCTGGAAGAGGTTTGCTGAAAATGTTCGCCCATTGGTCATTTGTATTCACGAATTCAAGTAATAAATCTTCTTTTTGCACATGATCTCTTAAAAAATAATGTCTTATGTCTATATGCTTGGTTTTTTAGTGTGATATCAAGTTTTTAGAAATATTTATAGCACTTGTATTATCACACTTTATAGGTATAGCTAAGTATTCAAAATTAAATTCTTTTAATTGTTGCTTCATATAGAGTGTTTGTACACAACAGCTACCAGATGCCACATAATGCTATGAAATTTTGTTTCTTGGAGAACCAAGACACAAGAGATCGTCCTAGAAAATGACAAGTTCCATTTGTGCTTTTTTTTTTTTTTTATCAATTGTACATCCCACATAATCTACATCTGAATAACTAATCATCTTAAAGCCAGTGTCCTTAGGATACCATAAACCTAAGTCAATAGTGCCTATCAAATATCTTAAGATTCTTTTTACCGCTATTTGGTGAGATTCAATAGGAGCTGATTGAAAATGGGCGCACATGCATACACTAAACATTATATCTGATCTACTAGATGTCAAGTATAGTAGACTACCTATCATACCTTGATAGTACTTCATGTCAACTAGCTTTCCTTTTTCATCCTTATCAAAACTTATGGAAGTACTCATTGGTGTTCCTATAGGCTTGCTACCTTCCATGTCAAAGTTCTTAAGCATGTCCCTTATATATTTTGATTGATTTATAAATGTTTCATTTTTAACTTACTTGATTTGTAGTCCAAGGAAGTAATTTAATTCTCCTATCATACTCATTTCAAATTCAACTTGCATACATTTTGCAAATTCCTTACATAAATCATCGTTTGTAGCATCAAATATGATATCATCAACATAAATTTGTATGATAAGCATATCTTTACTCTTAGATTTAATGAACAAGGTGATGTCCGCCTTTCCTCTTGAAAAATCCATTTTCTAGTAGGAATCCACTCAACCTCTCATACCAAGCTCTAGGAGCTTGTTTTAACCTGTATAATACTTTTGTTAATCTAAATATATGATCAGGGTTATTTATATCCTCAAAATCAGGAGGTTGTGCCATATAGACTTCTTCATTTATAAATCCATTTAAAAATACACTTTTCACATCCATTTGATAGAGTTTAAATTATTTGTGAGATGCATATGCTAATAACATTCTTATGGCTTCCATTCTTGCTACGAGAGCAAAGGTCTCATCGTCGTCTATTCCTTCTTCTTAATTATATCCTTAAGCCACGAGTCATGCCTTACTTCTTACAACAATACCATTTTCATCCTTTTTATTCCTAAATACCCAACTTGTTCCAATTACTGAATTACCATCGAGTCTAGGAACTAATTTCCATACTCTATTTCTTTCCAACTGATTTAATTCTTCTTGCATAGCAATTATCCAAGAATCATCATTTAAGACTTCTTCAATGTTCTTAGGTTCTTCTTGAGATAGAAATGCATAATGATTACATAGGTTTTTCAATGAAGATCTAGTTGATATTCCTTGTGATGGTTGTCCTATGATTTGATCTTTTGGAGGATTTTTTACAAATTTCCATTCTTTAGGTAACTCAAAATTTTCAGTAGAATCATAATTTGGAGTTCATTTTTCTCTTCTTTCACTTCTATGATTTCTAAGTCTTCTAGTTTTTGTGTAGCATCATTTTTAACTTCTTCAATATCAATTGCTTGTCTAAATGGATTTACTTCATCAAAGGTTACATGAATCAATTCTATAAATGTGAGAGTTATTTTATTATAGATTCTAAATGCTTTTCTATTCAACGCATACCCTAAAAAGATTCATTCATCTGATTTTGCATCAAATTTCCCCAAGTCATCTTTATCATTTAGTACAAAACACTTGCATCCAAATACATGAAAGTAAGCTATGTTAGGTCTTCTTCCTTTCCATAGTTCATAGGGGTTTTTATTTAAGGTTGATCTTGTTGGCCTTACAAGGCTTGACATCCTATTTAGATGCTAACAAACAAGTGGAACTTAACATATTTGGTTAAGTGATGACATTTCAGGACACAACCTTGAGAAAGTAAGGTCAATGTTCAAAAGGATTCATAAAAACTTATATTTCAAAGGAGGATGATCATATGAAGCCTAAAGCATGGATTCAAGGATGTTTTAATAAAACTTGAAGAAATTGATCACATGGAATGTTTTCAAAAGCTTACATCAAATTCAAGTGATCAAGAATTGAAAGTTTGAAAGAAGCTATAGGACATGTTCATACATGAAGACTTCAAGGAGTTCAAGAAATGAAAAGTTAAATGAGTCCAGATTTTGAAAACCCCGAAAAATATTTTCAAAAGTCTCAAAGCAATATGGCAATATAAAAAAGGTTTGAAAACAAAAATAAGAAAGCATATGTTGTTGCACGTTCAAGCGACTGACCTGATTTGGTGAGGTGATTGTATTTTTATGTTGAAATAAATTGGGAACACAGAACAAACTCAGTCGATTGACCCCATGAGTATAGGTGACTGACCCCATTTTGACTTTGAAATTTTGCTGGTTTTTAAAAGCACGGGCGAATGATTTCAATAGTGCAATAGACTGTACTTCGTAATTGTCAAATTTAAACAGCGAAGAAAAGTTTCCAAATTTAATTTCTTGGACTCCAAACTTTGTAAAAACTTGGGGAATACTTAAAGCAACTTGGAGAATACGAAATACTATTTTTCTATCTATAAATACATGTTAAACCCAAGAATCAAACATAACAATAAAGATCAAAATCAGCTATTGATCAAATTCTTTCTCAATCAAAGCATTCTTACTAAATATTTTCTGAAAGTTAAAGCTAAGTACTTGCTGATTTAAAAGCTCACGGATCTTGTCCTCTACTTGAAATTTTCAATCTAAGAAAGAACCCGATGATATACATTTGAGCTCCATCTTTCTATATTGATATTTGATTGAAGTATATTATGATATTCAAATTGTACTAATTAGCTATTTTGAGAGTGTCATTGTACACAAAATGTTCTCTTATTGTTTTTTTACGATTCAGGGTTGATTGAATCGTTGGCTAACCGAGCGTGGGGTATTGCTTGGAGAAGAGGGCTCCGTCCTACTTGAAGGAGTGTGTAAACAGTTTGCACTGCTCAGTTAAGGGAGCGGTATAGTGAAATCCTTGGGTGGTTTACCTAAGGCGAGGACGTAGGCAGGTATAGCCGAACCTCGTAAAATCTTGGTGTCTTTCTTTTCCCTAAATCTCTTTAATTTCTGTATATATAAATTGTGTGGATGCTTACTTAATTGCAGGAAATTAATTTGTTATTTAGACTTGCAAAAACCTTAAAGGGAGTATGTTGAGTGATAAATATCAAAGTATGCAGAAACCTTAAAGGAATACGTTGATTGATAAATATCAAAGCTCATTAACTTATTGATTAAAATTCAAGTAACTTATTTGATATTAAAATTTGAATTTTGAAAGCTTGCTAAAATTTCTATTTTGTTTCATATTGTGAAATCAAGTTTACCTTGTTGATTAGATTGACATATTCAAAAGGATTGTTAATTGGACTTGTGAGGTTGCAAATCAATATCATTGTAATTGTGTGATTACTAAATATTAATTTGTTGGATTAACTCTTAACTAAAGGAACTTGTAAAACAAAGAGGTTTCAAAGAAAATTTTAAAAACCCAATTCACCCCCCCTCTTGGGAATACACCTTACTTTTTAATTGGTATCGGAGCGGGGTTGTAGTAAATCTTAAACTACAAGTTACATAAATATCTCTATGGCACACCTAGGTGTATCTCCCTTTGCTGAGGGTCAATCCTCATCTAGACCATCTATTTTCTGCGGTGTAAACTACACCTTTTGGAAACAAAGAATGAGAATTTACTTACAAACCATGGATCGGAAAGCATGGAAAGTTGTCACACATGGTGACCTTATCCCCACTAAAACAGTAGACGGCAAAGAAATACCTAAAGAGAAAAAGAGATGACCAACAATGATCTTAAAATGTTACAAATAAATTCAAGTGCTATGAATGCTCTATATTGTGCTCTTAATGTAAATAAATTTAATAGGGTCATAGCATGTAAATCAGCTAAAGAAATATGGGATAAACTTGAAGTAACCTATGAAGAAACGAGACAGTAGAATTGACATACTCACAAGTGAGTATCAGGCTTTTAGGATGAACCTGGATGAAACTATTACTTGTATGTACACTAGGTTCACCCATTTAATGAACTCCCTCAATGCCTTAGGAAAAAATTACTCAACTTATGGAATGATCAGGAAAATTCTCAGAGGACTTCCACCAATTTGGGAACCTAAGGCCACTGCAATTATGGAAGGAAGAAATTTGAAAAATACCTCCTTAGATGAATTAATTGGATCTCTCCTTACTTATGAAATGGCAATAAACGAATGAACTAGAAGAAAATCTAAATCCAAGGAATCCATCACTTTTAAAGCTTCAAATGAAAGTTCTAGTGATGAAGATGAAGAGACAATGGATGTGAATAATGTAACCCTCATAACCAAGAGACTTGCAAAAATCCTTAGAAAGAAAAATAAAATAAAATTCCAGGACTCCAAATCAAATAAAGAAGAAACTAATGAAATGAAAACAAAGAAAGAACCTCCTACATGTTATAATTGCAAGAAAGTTGGACACATAAAACTGGATTGTCCACAACTCAAGAAGGATTCTAAAAGGAAAAGGAAAAAAGCAATGAAGGCAACGAAATGGGACAACATAAGTTCTAGTAGCTCAGAAAGCGAATCAAGTGATCAAGAGGTTGAAAAATGGTTGTCTTATGGCATAGGATGATCATAAGGAACAAAGCTCTTCATCCAAATCTTGTGATAATTCATACAATGAATCTAGTGCATCTGATAAATCCAGTGATAAGAGTAGACCATCTTATAAAGGACTACAAACAGAATTATTCAAAGTTCATAAGATTTCAAACTTCTATTAAAAAAGAAAAGGACCTAGTCATTGGTGAACTTGAAAGCAAAATAAATCAGATGTCTAAAGAGCTAGTAAGGATGCAAGCAAACTGCTAAGGAATAAAAGATTCAAAAATACTTTGCCTTGAAAGTAAAATTGAGGATCAAAATAAAATAATTTACAGCTTCACTAAGGAAATGAGAACTTTGATAAAATGATTAGATCACAAAGAATGTCTTTGAATAAATAAGGTATAGGATTCAATGGAGCTGAGAACACAAGGAAAAAGAACCTCTACATGGGGTACTTTGTAAGAGCCTCTAAAGACTATGTTAGTACCTCCTCAAATGCTTACACATACCACATGTTTTCTATGTAAGAAGAAAGGACACATTAAGTTTGAACTTAGAAAGTACTGACATTTGGAAAGTCATATGAATTTTGCTATTCATATACAAAAAAATTTTCTGAAACCAAACACTAAATTGGGTCGAAATATTTGACACTACTATGCTCTTTTATTTGTTTTCTCTTGACCATCTTAGTTCACATGCTGATGTTGGATTATGTTATATAATTTTTTGGCATACTGAATAATGGAAGACCATATTATGATTGAAATATATGTTGGATTATGGACTTTGTTATTGCAAATCTAAATGTGACTTTTTTTTTTTTTTTTTTTTTTGGTCTTTAGTATCTTTGCATAATATTTCTTTCGGTTTATCCTTTTGTTGATATAAAAAAATGGGAGAAAATTTAGCAAACTGAGCATGAGTTTGGCATAAGAAATTTAAAAGCATGATTGATAATGATAATTGCTAATAATGACTGATAATGATGATAATTTCACATGATATTTACACTCATACTATACATGGATACAAAGTTTGTCCTTCAAGAATGAAATTATGAATTTATTGAATATGAAATATATTTCATTCAGGGGGAGTTATACTTGTTAAGTAATAATATCATGATTTTTGTTCATTACTAGAAATTATTGAAAAATCTAATATACAATCTTTTGTATTTTCTCATGCTTTTTGGGACTTATTGTCTATCTTTTTATGCATGATGAATGCAAAGTTTCTATTTTGTGCCTTCACTGGATACATATACTTTTACTTATGGTTTCTCATTGCCTTGATGTTTATATTTTTTGTTCTTTTTGATTGATGTCAAAAGGAAGAGAATTTTTGGGCAAAAATCGAGCATGACACCTGCATACCTAAGCTTGTATATTGGCTCAACTATGAAATGAAATATATTAGCATGATATTGAAATTCATATTGAAAATTATCGTGATATTATAAATATTGTTAAGTTGATGCTTATTGTAAGGGGAAGCCTTATTAAGGCTTACTCATTTTTGTTCCTTATTTGTCATCATCAAAAAGGGGGAAATTGTTGGCCTCACAAGGCTTACAAATCTTATTTTGATGATAACAAATCAACGGAACTTAAAATATTTTGGTTAATTGATGATGTTATAGGAATCAAGCTAATAAGTTCAAAATCAAGTGCTCACAAGCTTTGTTGAAAGATTATACTCCAAAGACAAGTGGTCAAATGAAAGCTTATAGTATACTTAAAGCATGGACTCAAAGATGGAAAAATCTGATGAAACTTAAAGCATATTGAAGCTTGAAAACAAGATGGACTCAAGAAAAACAAGCATGAAGACTTAGTGTTTAGTACGTTTAAGTCTTAAAGAGTCTTATGTAAGTACTTCATTTAATGTTGATAAGGATTGTAACGCCCCCCCTTTCGGGCGTTGACACTTTCCCTTAAGGGCCTTGCGCCCATGGCAACAACGGGTACCTATCAGAGCACTCACTAAGATTGAGGCGTTACGCATCGCCGTCCCTCAATTCAGCAAGCTCCTGGGCAGAGAGTCTTACTTTGCCACAATCATTCATAAGAGAGAGTTCCCAAGGATCGGGGGTAACTACCCCTTTGCTCTGATACCATCTGTAATGCCCTGAACCCTTAAACCCGGGTCCGGCGCGTTATACCTGATAAAATCCCTGATAATCCATAATCCATAATCCATAATCCATAATATACGCAGCGAAAAACATAACTATAGTCTCCACAAAACATAATACCAAAGTTTACTAATTCTAACTACCAACCATAATAAATTAATCATTCACCAGTATTCAAATATATACATGTCTCCAAAACATTATCCACTAATACCAGTAAGTTTCACAACTATCCTTTCATAACTGATTTAAAACATAAATACATAAAACATAAAATATACATATCAGAATTAACATAAAATAATACCTTTTTCTTATATCTTCCAAAAATAATATAAAATCTTGAGCTCTCAAAGCTCGATCCTGAGAAATCTTGAAAAATATGAATTCATATTCGGGTGAGACACATCTCAGTAAGGGAAGAAACAATATATTAAAATCAGCGTATGGCCAACATGGGATAGATAGATATCATTTTTATTTCATTTGCAAATCATCATATAACATTGAAATCGTTTTCTAAACCTAAACAATCACATGCAAATATTTAACCCACGAGATTACCCAAGGATAGGGGTGATTACCCGCCCATACAAGTAGCACCCCTCTGCTCTGATACTTAGGTAACCCTAAGTTCACAATTAAAACATATCAGAGCACTCACCTTACTCAGTAAGCCCTCGAGTGGTAGATTAATCTCGTACTCACACAGTTCAACAATAGTTTACCGACAAAGGCCCTAAGGATAAGAAATCCTACCCGCTCATACAAATAGGTTCCCTCTACCCTAGTGTGTTATGCAGCTACTACCACATCTGAAGCTACTAGTGCACTCGCCTTACTCAACAAGCCCTCAGGCGAAGAGTATGCCTCGCCCAATCGTAACATGTTCTACGTACATACATACTTCTATTATCATAATACATCATTATGTTCTGTCATTATACATTCATGCACATTCATTCCTATTCATAACTTAACTTTGCATTTGTTTCACTTTAAGTGACTCTTTCCCATTTCCATCATTTACCTTTGTCATTTCATTTCATTTTCATTTCATCGTCATTTCATTGCATAACATTTCATTTCATTACTTCGTACTACAGCTGGTCTTTAGCCATCATCAGTTAGTCTATGTAGAAACGTGCTAGATCTGCTAACACAGCTCCTTTTAGCTGTCATCGGTTAGTCTACACAGAAGTGTGCTACATCTGCTAACATGGTTGTCTTTCAGCTGTCTTACATTTACATGGTTGCATTTAACATACATAGGCAACATTGTCCATATCATATTTTATTCTCATTGTTTTACTTACTTCGCCTGCATCTCATACATTTAACATATAATTTGCACAGATTCTCATGCCACACAATTTAATAGTAAAATTCAAACATATTTCTCATAAAATAAGTCAACCCACATTTAACATTTACATGCTCAAAATACACTTCATTTCTTACATAATTCCTTAGAAAACTCCTTCCACTTTCGTTTGTTTACTTTCACACATATATAACTATATCGAAAATCCTAGGCTCAGAAAACATAAATTTCATGGCTGGCATTTTAAACTCACATAAAAAAAATATAACAAAAATAACACATGTTCATTTTTAATTCATGAAAAACCTGATTTAATATATAAATTTCTCCCTTACCTGGTTTCTTGAATTACGCCAATAGGGACTCCGAAAAATACCTGCGGCGCTCACCCGGACCCTGAATCAAAAATTCCTAACTCCAATAAATTATTCCTGAATAAAATATTATTTAAATATTTCCTAGGGCTATAATTCCTAAATAAATGAATATACCCTTAAATTTAGCCAAATTGTCAAATTTCCCAAATCTCACTCTCGCTTTGGAGTAGGGCCTAGAAAACCTCAATTGAAAAATTACCTACGTCAAAATGACAACAATGACGATTAGGACCCCGTAGTGGTGCATGATCGTCGATTCAACAGCAGATTTAACCAGAAATTGAGAAATTAGGAAAAAATTACCTTTCCCTAGGAGTAGTGCCTAAGCCATTTCCACGACAAATATGCTCTAGTAGAAATGTTGGTGGCGGAGTTACGAATCCAATGGCACCTTCTGTTTCCCGATCCACCATAAACTTGTCAAGAAATAAGGGAAGAGAGAGAGATGGAGATGGAGATGGCAATGAATTCCAGAGGGGGGGCGGGCGCAGCTCTCTGCAAGTCTAATTTCAGATTTCAATTTGAAATCTGAAGCTTCCTTTCCCTTTTGTCTTTTTCTTTTCTTTTTCTTTTTTTTTTCTTTACTTTAACTTAACATGATAATATTATATAATATATATATATATATATTATACTTTAACTTTTATATATACATATATTAAGCTTACATATATATATATATATATATATATATCTTTATTCCTTTTTTTTTTCTTTACTATTTTATTTATTTATTTATTTATTTAATAATATTTAATTAATTCATTAATTAATTAATAATTACTTTTTTTCATATTATTTTTTTTATTTGTTTATTTAATACATTAATTTAATAGTGTTTAACCAATTAATTATTTATTTATTTTTATTAATTATTTTTTTATTTTAATTTTTTTTTCTCAGGTTATTACATTTTTCCCTCCTTTAAGAAATTTCGTCCTCAAAATTCGTTACCTAATCTTTCATCTCCATAATTCTACGATTTATTATACCTCATACCATTTAATAAATATGCCTCCCAAATAAATTTTTATATCATCAATAATTAAATAAAATCATTATCTTCAACATAAATTCATACCTACCCTCTTGGCTTTATCTGCCTAATCCAAGACCATCGTATAACCACGTGCTCATCCACCTCTACCTAGTGGTATCTGCTGATTTCCCTCAATACCATAATCTCTAAATTCAACTAACCTCACTATCGAGTTCAAATCCCAAGTTCGAATTTCTCTGCTCGGAAACATCACCATCGATGAATTTACCATGATTTTCTAAAACTAGTTACTTCTTCAGAAAAACACAGAAGATCATCAAGGGATTTCTGGCCCCAAACTTACGAAACACAACTCAGAATTCCTAACAGTATCTTAATCTTCCCATTCCTATCCTTATCGCAACTCAATCCTATACTCTGGTATAAATCATTCTTAACCTAATACTCTAATATCTCCATATCCAGGCGATGTGAAATTAATCACACCTCCGGCTGGATATTGCTCTGATACCATCTGTAATGCCCCCCCCCCTTTCGAGCATTGACACTTTCCGTTAGGGGCCTTGCGCCCATGGCAAAAATGGGTACCTATCAGAGCACTGACTGAGATTGAGGCATTACGTATCACTGTCCCTCAATTCAGCAAGCCCCCGGGCAGAGAGTCTTACTTCGCCACAATCATTCATAAGCGAGAGTTCCTGAGGATCGGGGGTAACTACCCCTTTGCTCTGATACCATCTGTAACGCACCGAACCCTTAAACCCGGGTCCGGCGCGTTATACCTAATAAAATCCATGATAATCCATAATCCATAATATACGCAGCGGAAAACATAACCATAGTCTCCACATAACATAATACCATAGTTTACTAATTCTAACTACCAACCATAATAAATTAATCATTCACCAGTATTCAAGTATATACATGTCTTCAAAACATTATCCACTAATACTTGTAAGTTTCACAACTATCCTTTCATAACTGATTTAAAACATAAAGACATAAAACATAAAATATACATATCAGAATTAACATAAAAATATACCCTTTTTCTTATATCTTCCAAAAATGTTATAAAATATCGAGCTCTCAAAGCTCGATCCTGAGAAATCCTAAAAAATATGAATTCATATTCGGGTGAGACACATCTCAGTAAGGGAAGAAACAATATATTAAACTGTTGACCTTATAGGTCACGCCCTGGTTTTGATAATGACAAATACTCTTATATTTAATAAATATCTAGTTCATGTGCAGGTTCATATTAGCATATCATCAATGGCACGTGAAAGCTCAAAGCTTGAAGACAAACTCATGCTTTTAATTGTAATAATTTTAGTGAAATTTGTCTGTAATAGTAATTAGGGTATTCGGTTTGCAATAAACACACACATCACATGCATGATTTATTTTGTAATCTCAAACCAGATACAAACCAAAAATAACCATAGAAAGACCTTAGGGTTTTCCTTTCGGTTGACCTTTGGTCGACCGACACCGGACTTTTTCGGTGTCTTCAAATTGGACCCCAAATGCTCCTAGGACACTCACACTTTCACATATATTTGTTAGACACTTGAATAGGGCTTGTTTACTTCAATACGGGACCGAAATGCACACACGATGCACTTTCGGTCGACCAGCCAAGCCGGTTCATTTTGGCCTAGTCGACCGAGACACACTGGGTCAAAGTTTGACCACCCGATCGACCAGCAAAGGTAGTTCAAAAGGCCCTGGTCGACCAAAACTCCCTTGGGTCAAAGTTTGACCGCTCGGTCTACCAACAAAGGTAGTTCAAAAGGCCCTGGTCGACCGAAACCCTCCTGGGTCAACAGTTGACCATATGGTTTACTGAGAACATTTGTTCTCCAACGACCTGGTCGACCGAAGGGTCCTCGGGAGAATTCCCAGTGGTCTGGTCGACCGAACCAGGCAGTTCAAAATGCCCTAGTCAACCAAACCTCGGAAGTTTGGGAAATCTCCCTCTCCGGTTGACCGAGCCTTTTTGTTCAAAAATCCCTTAGTCAACCGAACCAATTGAGTCCTGGTTGACCAGACCTCTCGAGTTGCTCCTATTTTTTTACCGCGGTTAATAATTTTAAACAGGGTTAAATTGATTTAAATGTCATTAATCTTTTCTAACAATCCCTAATAGGTCCCCAACGGTCAAAATTTTTAGTATATCTATATATACTCTTTCATTTGGTGGATTAAGCATTGATTAGCAAAGAGATTAAGAAAATATCTCTCAAGCAAAAATACTTTATTTTTTGCTTCTCACTGCTCATACTCTTTTGAAATCCACTCAAGCTTACCTTCTTCATCTATCTATATCATTTGTAAGTGTATTGAGTATTACTGCTTAGAGGTTTGCTCTCTCATTTGTTGCATATTTGAATCGATTTTTCTTCAAGAGCATAACCTAAGTTTTCTTAGAAGGCTTTGCCAATAAGCCTACCCTAAGAAGACTTGTGGTGAACTCCCGAGTATTGCATTCTCATTGCAATAACTTAGGAAGTTTGTATTTATTTGGGGCTTGCAAAAATACTTTCAAACATACTCAAATATCTTGTGTTATTCATATTGATATATTTGTGAAAAGGTATTTGTGTGTGTGTTATATTAATCTTTGTAGCAATATCCATACAAGTCTATATCATCTGCTGAAATACAAAGATTTCATATATCTTGCAAACCAAACATATACATTGCTAGAGCTTCATATACATATATGTATTGAGAAAACTTGTTGATTGAAATATATGCAGTTTGGATAATATCTTTGTTTGAGCACTTAGATTGAATATCCTGTGATACAAAGATCATCTAGGTTTGCACTCTCACGCACTCATTACAACGATAGTAAATATATTTGAGAGTTGAAACTATTTAGACCACACTGAGCTTACATTTTAAATTATCTGTGGTGTTTGTGTTTGTGCGCATTTGTGGTACAAATCTGCTTTACGTAAAAGCACCTATATATTGTACCATTTGATTGTATATCTGAGAGATTCCAGGTGTGACCTGAGGGGGCGGTAATCCAGCCCGGTAAGGATTGGTGTAAAGGTTGAGGTCAGCCCTGTGGTAATTTGACTTGGATTGTATAGGTGCCGCTCCACCCGTTTAAGTGAGCAAGTTATTATGATAATCCTTGTGCTGGTCAGCCAAGGCGGGGACGTAGGCAGTTGGCCGAACCTTGATAACATATCTGTGCGTCATCCTTTCTTTATTGCTTTCTGGTGCTTGTGTGATTGTTTAAACTGCTTTATTTAATTTCTGGTATGTTTACATTATTTGCACTAGATTGACCATAGGCTTGTGAACATATTGCTGTTAGGAGGAATACCTAGGAGATAAATTTTAAAAATACCAATTCACCCTCCCTCTTCGGATCACGGTAAAGCTAACGTAAACTCAGCGTGTGGCCAACATGAGATAGATAGATATCATTTTTATTTCATTTGCAAATCATCATATAACATTGAAATCATTTTCTGAGCCTAAACAATCACATGCAAATATTTAACCCACGAGATTACCCAAGGATAGGGGTGATTACCCGCTCATACAAGTAGCACCCCTCTGCTCTGATACTTAGGTAACCCTAAGGTCACAATTAAAACATATCAGAGCACTCACCTTACTCAGTAAGCCCTCAAATGGTAGATTAATCTCGTACTCACACAGTTCAACAATAGTTTACCGACAAAGGCCCTAAGGATAGGGAATCCTACTCGCCCATACAAATAGGTTCCCTCTGCCCTAGTGTGTTATGCAGCTATTGCCACATCTGAAGCTACTAGTGCACTCGCCTTACTCAGCAAGCCCTCAGGCGAAGAGTATGCCTCGTCCGATCATAACATGTTCTATGTACATACATACTTCTATTATCATAATACATCATTCTGTTCTATCATTATACATTCATGCACATTCATTCATATTCATAACTTAACTTTGCATTTCGTTTCACTTTAAGTGACTCTTTCCCATTTCCATCATTTACCTTTGCCATTTCATTTCATCGTCATTTCATTGCATAACATTTCATTTCATTACTTCGTACTACAGCTGGTCTTTGGCCATCATCAGTTAGTCTACATAGAAATGTGCTAGTTATGCTAACACAGCTCCTTTTAGCTGTCATCGGTTAGTCTACACAGAAGTGTGCTAGATCTGCTAACATGGCTGTCTTTTAGTTATCTTACATGTACATGGTTGAATTTAACATACACAGGCAACATTGTCCATATCATATTTTATTCTCATTGTTTTACTTACTTAGCCTGCATCTCATACATTTAACACATAATTTGCACAGATTTTCATACCACACAATTTAGCAGTAAAATTCATACATATTTCTCATAAAATAAGTCAACCCACATTTGACATTTACATGCTCAAAATATACTTCATTTCTTACATAATTCCTCAGAAAACTCCTTCCACTTTCGTTTGTTTACTTTCACACATATATAACTATATCGACAATCCTAAGCTCAGAAAACATAAATTTCATGGCTGGCATTTTAAACCCACATAAAAAAATTATATATAAAAATAACACATGTTCATTTTTAATTCATGAAAAACCTGATTTAATATATAAATTTCTCCCTTACCTGGTTTCTTGAATTACGCCAATAGGGACTCCGAAAAATACCTGCGATGCTCACCCGGCCCCTGAATCAAAAATTCCTAACTCCAATAAATTATTCCTGAATAAAATATTATTTAAATATTTCCTAAGGCTATAATTCCTAAATAAATAAATATACCCTTAAATTTAGCCAAATTGTCAAATTTTCCAAATCTCACTCTTGCTTTGGAGTATGGTTTAGAAACCCCCAATTGAAAAATTACCTACGTCAAAATGACGACAACGACGATTAGGACCCTATGATGGTGCCTGATCGTCGATTTAACAGCAAATTTAATCAGAAATTGAGAAAAAATTACCTTTCCCCAGGAGCAGTGCCTAAACCGTTCCCACGACACATCTGCTCCAGTAGAAATGTCAGTGGTAGAGTTACGAATCCAACGACACCTTCCGTTTTCCGATCCGCCATAAACTCGTCGAGAAATAAGGGAAGAGAGAGAGATGGAGACGGAGACGGAGACGACGAAGGAATTCCAGAGGGGGGGGGGAGTCTAATTTCAGATTTCAAAAAGCTTCCTTTCCCTTTTATCTTTTTCTTTTTTTTTTCTTTAATTTAACTTAACATGATAATATTATATAATATATATATATATATATATATATATATATATTATACTTTAACTTTTATATATAAATATATTTAGATTACATATATATATATATATATATATATATATATATATCTTTATTCCATTTTTTTTCTTTACTATTTTATTTATTTATTTATTTATTTTAGTAATATTTAATTAATTCATTAATTAATTAATAATTACTTTTTTTTCATATTATTTTTTTTATTTGTTTATTTAATACATTAATTTAATAGTGTTTAACCAATTAATTAATTAATTATTTTAATTAACTTTTTTTATTTTAATTTTTTTTTTCTCGGGTTATTACATGGATGCATTGAAGCTCTTAGGTTTCAATATTGACTTAGAGACCAAGATTTTGAAAACCTCTAAAAATATTTTCGAAAGTCTTAAAGCAATATGGAAAATATGAAAAAGGTTTTTGAAAACAAAAATGAAAAGGCATATGTTGTTGCACGTTCAAATGACTAGCCTAATTTGGTTAGGCGACTGTACTTTTATGCTGAAATAAATTGGGAACAAAGAACAGGCTCAGTCGACTAACCCCATGAGTACAGGCGACTGACCCCATTTTGACTTTGAAATTTTGCTAATTTTTAAAAGCATAGGCAACTGACCCTGATAGTGCAGTCGATTGTACTTCATAATGGTCAAATTTAAACAACGAAGAAAAGTTTCGATATTTAATTTATTGGACCCCCAAACTTTGTAAAAACTTGGGGAATACTCAAAGCAACTTGGGGAATATGAAATACTACTTTTTCTATCTATAAATACATGTTAAACTCGAGAATCAAACATAAAAATGAAGATCAAAATTAGCTATTGATCAAATTCTTTCTCAATCAAGGCATTCATGCTAAATATTTTCTAAAAGCTAGAGTTGAATACTTGCTGATTTAAAAGCTCATGGTTCTTTTCCTTTACTTGAAATTTTCAATCTAAGAAAGAACTTGGAGATATACACTTGAGCGTCATTTTTCTATATTGATATTGGATTGAAGTATATCGTGATATTCAAATTATACTGATCAGCTCTTTTGAGAGTGTCATTATACACAAAATTTTCTCTTATTGTTTTTTATGATTCAGGGTTGATTGAATCATTGGCTAACCAAGCGTGGGGTATCACCTGGAGAGGAGGGCTCCATCCTACTTGAAGGAGTGTGTAAACAATTTGCTTCGCTTGGTTAAAGGAGCGGTATAATAAAATCCTTGGGTGGTTTACCTAAGGCGAGGATGTAGGCGGGTATAGCCAAATCTTGTAAACTCTTGGTGTCTTTCTCTTCCCTATATCGCTTTAATTTTCTGCATATATAAATTGTGTGGATGCTTACTTAATTGCGGGAAATTAATTTGTTATTGGGCCTTGCGGAAACCTTAAAGGGAGTACATTGATTGATAAATATCAAAGTTTGCAGAAACCTTAAAGAGAGTACTTTGATTGATAAATATCAAAGTTTTTAGAAACCTTAAAGGAATGTGTTGATTGATAAATATAAAAGCTCATTAACTTATTGATTAAAATTCAAGTAACTTATTTGATATCAAAATCTGAATTTTGAAAGTTTGCTGAAATTTCTATTTTGTCTCGTATTGTGAAATCAAGCTTACCTTGTTGATTGGATTGACATATTCAAAAGGATTGTTGGTTGAACTTGTGAGGTTGCAAATCAATATCATTGTAATTGTGTCATTACTGAATACTAATTTGTTGGGTTAACTCTTAACTAAAGGAACTCATAAAACAAAGAGCTTTCAAAGAAAATTTTAAAAACCCAATTCACCCCCCTCTTGGGAATACACCTTACTTTTTAGTCTTCAATAGTGATGTCAAATTGCTGCAAAAGTAAAATCCATTGTATTAGTCACGCCTTAGCATCCTTCTTTGTAAGAAGGTACTTAAGGGTAAAATCCATTGTATTAGTCATGCTTTAGCATCCTTCTTTGTAAGAAGGTACTTAAGGGCTGCATGATCTATGAAAATAATAATAGGAGAACCAATCAAGTAAGCACGAAACATATCCAAAGCAAACACTATAGCTAGCAACTCTTTCTCAGTAGTGGAGTAATTCATCTGAGCACTATTTAGAGTTCTACTAGCATAGTAAATGACAAAAGGCTTCCCCTCCCTTCGCTATCCAAGAATAGCACCTACGGAAAAATCACTAGCATCACACATGATCTCAAATGGTATGGTCCAATCAGGTGACTGAAGTATGGGTGCTGAGGTAAGCTTGCCAATTAGCGTTTTAAAGGCCTCTTACCAAGCTTGTGTCCACTCAAATGAGGCATTTTAGTTAGGAGGTCACATAGTGGTCTAGATATGGTGGAAAAATTATGTTTGAACCCCTTAAAAAAGCCCGCATGACCAAGAAAGGATCTCACATCCTTTATTGTCCTAGGTGTAGGCAACTTAGAAATTAATTCAATCTTAGATTGATCAACCTCTATCCCCCTAGAAGAAATAATATGTCGTAAGACAATTCCTGAAGGTACCATTAAGTGGCATTTTTTCCAATTCAAAACAAATTCCTTTTCCTCACAACGAGTCAACACTCTCTCTAAATTCAATAAGCATGCATCAAAAGAAGATCCAAAGATAGTCAAGTCATTCATAAAAACTTCCATGCAATTTTCAACAATGTCACTAAAAATTCTCATCATGCAACGTTGAAAAGTGGCAAGTGCATTACACAATCCAAATGGCATTCTACGAAATGCATAAGTACCAAAAGAACAAGTGAAAGTGGTTTTATCCTAGTCTTCTAATACAATTTCAATTTGATAATAACCAAAATAACCATCCAAAAAACAATAGAACGAATGACCAGTCACACACTCAAGAATTTGATCAATAAAAGGAAGAGGAAAATGGTCTTTCCAGGTGGTAGCATTCAATTTTCTGTAATCAATGCACATCTGTCACCCAGTCACAAGTTTTGTAGGGACTAACTCTCCCAGGTCATTCTTCACCACAATAACACCTAACCTTTTAGGAACAAACTGTGTACGACTTACCCATTTACTATCAGCAATAGGATATATATATATATATATATATATATATATATATATATATATATACATATATGATTCCTGTATCTAATAGTTTCAACACTTAATTCTTCACCACTTATTTCATAGTGGGATTAAGCCTACGCTTGGGGTCTCTACGAAGGTTGGTTCCTTCCTCCAAATTAATTTTATGAGAACAGACAAAAGGACTAACTCCTTTTATATTAGCAATGCTCCAACCTAAGGCTAACTTATGCTCACTTAGGGTTCGAATTAATTTCTCACTTTGAGACTTAGACAATTTAGATGAGATAATAATAGGAAAAGTATCACTTGGACCAAGGAAAGCATGGTTTAAACCCTTAGGCAGAGGCTTTAATTCAACCTTGGGTACTTCCGCACTTGAAGGAATTTATTTGTAACCTTTCTCAAGCAACTCCTCAAACTTTGGTTGCCATGTCTGAGTGCCATAATCCTAAGTTCTATCAAAAATAGCACAAATATCAACTACATCAGATGGATCACTGATAGAATCAAACTCAGAATTAACAAGAAAATACTCAAAAGGGATCAAAATCATGGGCTGTAGAAACTTCCCTATCCATGAGTGAGTCAATCACGTATGTCTAGTGGCCCTCATCATCATCTTTTGGCTGTTTTGCAATATGGAAGATATTCACCTCGAGAGTCATGTTTCTAAAAGACAGTTTCATAAGCTCATTCCTGCAATTAATCAGAGCATTAGTAGTGGCAAGGAAAGGCCTACCTAAAATCAAAGGAATTTTAGAAGTAGTATCAACAGCAGAGCTAGTGTCAAGGATTAGGAAATCAATAGGATAATAAAATTTGTCAATTTGAATTAGAACATCCTCTACGACACCCTGGGGTACTTTGAATGAATGGTCAGCCAATTGCAATACCACAATGGTTGGGTTGATTTCTCCCAACCCCATCTGCAAATAAATAGAATATGGCACTAGATTCACGCTAGCTCCTAAATCTAGCAAAGTTTGCCCAAACTCATGATTTCCAATGCTACATGCAATGGTTGGGCATCCAAGATCTTTGTACTTAGGAGGAATCCACTGCTCAATTAAAGCACTAACTTGTTCTATCAAGATCGTTGTCTTCTTCACATGGTGCTTCCTTTTAACTATACACAAATCCTTGAGAACTTTTGCATATGTAGGAACTTATTTAATCACATGCAAAAAAGGAAGATTGATTTTTACTTGCCTTAGATTCTCTAGGATTTCATTGTTAGGATACAAAGTTCGCTTGATTGATTTTAAAGCTTGAGGGAATGGTACTTTAATAGGACTCTTTGTCACCTCAGGTTCCTTGGGCAGCTCGACATCACTACTATCTTGATTCTTTTCCACATCCTCTGATTTGTTCGTTGTTGGGATGTGTAATGACTTACCACTTCATGTCACAATGACATTCACATCCTTCAAATTCTCTTGCGCCATGTGTTGACCATGGGGCACATCAATTTGGACACTTGGCTCTTTATCTCCTTGTTTTCTTCAACAGCATGTGTAATCAAAGATTCAAACTTTTGGTTAGTCTTACCCTATGCATCGATAAAAGCATGCAAAGTGTCTTCTAAAGGACTCCTAGAAGATGAAAGTGCATGATATGGTGCAGGATATGATATTGGGGGTTGTGCAAGCGGATGGTTTTTCAGACTTCCAGCTAAAATTGGGGTGATTGCGCGACCCCGAATTATAGGTATCAGAGAAAGGGTGTAAAAGGCTTCTTGTACACACCTAAGGCATTAAATTTTTCCTCATTCATCCCTCTCATCTCAGCAAATGTGGGACACTCTTGGGCGAGGTGATCTACCCCACCACACATAAAATATGGTCTAACAGATAAGGGTGAGCAAACGGTCGGTTCGGCCAAATTCGGTTAATTAACCGAATTAACCAAAAATTTTGGTTAGAGAATAGTGTTAACCGAACTGACCGAACCATTGAGCCTCACCAAACCAAACTCGACCGAATTTATTTTCGGGTAATTTGGTTAACCTAATTTAAGCAAGAAATGAGGGAAGGGGGAATCGGGAAGGTGAATCCAGAACAAGGGAAGGGGGAAGTCAGGAAGGAGTCGGGGGAGACGATTGAGCTCTGGTGAGCTTGACGCCGATGACGATGAGGAGTCGGGGGTGGTTCTCGGTGAGCTAGTCTGTGCACGAGAGAAGAAAAAAAGAATGAGAGGGAGCTTGTGTACTAGTGACGATGGCTGGCCAGTGGTGACGGCAATGGCAATGGGTGCAGGTGATGGCATCACGTGAAGATAGTGGTGCCGTGGTGCGGAGCAGTGAGCTCAGGTGAGCGAGAGAGAGACAGTGACTCAATGAGGGCTTCCGACTTCAGAGAGCAGTGACTGTGTCGCACTGTTGGTGATGATGGCCGGCGACGACGATGGCGATAGACACAGATGAAGGCATCGCGTGAAGATGGTGCCTAGTGGTGCAGAGGAGCTCAGGTGAGCGAGAGAAAGGCGACGGCGATGGCTTCCGACTTCAGAGAGCAGTGACTATGTTGGTGATGATGGCCGGCGACGGCGATGGCGATGGCGATGGAAACAAACAAAGGCATTGCGTGAAGATGGTGCCTAGTGGTGCAGAGGATCGAGCTCGGGTGAGCGAGAGAAAGCAGTGAGGGACTTACGAGTTCTGACTTCTGTGAGACTAAGAGCAGTGAGACTGTGAGAGTGTGAGACTGAGAGTATGAGAGGGAATGAGTGAAATAGGATTTTAATTTACTAATTTATATTTAAAATTTAATTAATTCGTCAATCGGTTAATCGGTTAACCGAATTAATATTCTCCATTAACCGAACCGAAACCCGATTAACCGAAATATTGGAAAGCATAACCGAACCAAACCGATCAATTTCGGTCGATTAATTCGGTTTTCCCCGAATTATGCTCACCCCTACTAACAAACTCTGCATGGTTAGCCACATGTGTTGGCTTTAAGTCCTTAGTCTTTAACTGCTCTAGCTCCCTAGTGAGCATCTCAACTAACTCACTCGAAAAATGACCAGTTCGAAAGCTATCCCAAGTATAGGGGTTACGTCGTGTAATACTCGGCCCAAGGGCTAGATCGTCACCTTAGGGAATGTGTTTTAATCTCAAGTTTTACCTTCTCCCAATCAAAAAATAAAAGCTACTGAACTCAGTTCAGCTTCGGAGTTTTCAAGATTAGTTGAGATTTATTTTGACAAATTAAATGAACATGTAAATTAAAACCCTAATCCTAGTATGCACCGAATTAAATAGTAAGAACGGAAACCCTACATCTAATTAGGCAAGCATCGAAACACGCGTTAACTAAATACAGTAACTTTAAACACGCAATAACGAAACTCATTCAAACACATATGCAGCCGACAAAAACTGAACCTTTAACAAGAATCAAGAACTCAAACCAAAATCACATTTTAAACACAGACACAAACAAAAATTTAACTCCTAAACAATTCAAACGATAAAGGAGCACAATAAAAACACGAGCTTTAATAAAATAGACCCTAAACTAGGTCGAGTTTCAACAAAAATAAATAAATCTTGAAAAGAAAAAACAACTAATTTAATTTTCCAAAGGCAAAAACAATTTTTTTTCTTTTTTGTATTTTATTTGTTTTTTTTTTAATTTTAGAATCAAACCGGACTTAACGGACGTAATTAAATACCGAACTGCTAACTAAATCTACCACTAAAATTATAAAAACAAAAAAAATAAATAAATAATTAACTCCTGCAATAATAATAGAATATTTAGAATTCAAATTTTTTCAAATAACTTCAGCAAATAAAAAAAAACAATAACATCCAACTTAATATTAAAAGAAAGAGAAGAAAAGAATAGAGAAGGAGAGAGAGAGAGAGAGAGAGAGAGAGAGAGAGAGAGAGAGAGAGAGAGAGGGAGGGAGGGAGGGAGGCCATGGCTTTGCTGGTGCAGAGCCTCAGGTGGTGGCTATGAATGGTGGCTGGAGTGGCAGCCGGACTGTGGTGCTTGGGTCTACTACAGCAGATGGAGCAAAGGGTGGTCTGTCCTAGTGTTAGACATCTGCTGGTGCCTCGGTTGCAGCTGTGGAGGTCCTAAAGGTGGCCGAGAGTTGCAGAGGGAGATGGGGCAGCTGGTGCACGGACTGGAGAGAACCTGGCGAGGCTGCGCAGTAGTGATGGCTTTCGGAAGCTGTGGAGAGGTGCTTGGGTTGGTGGAGAGTTGCTGGAGGAGTAGCAGGAGACTTCAACTACTGTCGAGCAGAGGGAGAGAAAGAGAGAGAGAAGGAGAGAATCAGGGAGAGAAAGCTAGGAAATTAAGGGAGCTGCGGGAAAGAACAAGGAAGGAGGAAGAGAAAGAAGGGAAGGAAAAGAAACAAGGGAAAGAGACAGAAGAGAAAGAAAGGGGAAGCCCTCATGGCTTCTCAGAACAAGGGGAGAAAAGGAGGTTAAATAAAGAGGGGGATGGAGAGCCCTACGCGAGACCCGGCTAGAGGAATTATGGAAGACCCGAATAGCTGACCTGACTCAGCCTACATGGCTGGGTCACATCAAAGTATTACATTTTTTTTTTCTTTCTCATTTTTCTCTCCTCGAACAAAGCCCATTTTGACTTTTCTGGAACCCGTTTCTCTTAAAACTCAAAAAACAAAAGTTGTAGATAATCTTTTCATCTTTCTCCAAAATTTTGAATCATCTCAATCAGAGGTCAAACAAAAAAGTTATTTCCAAATTGTGAACTAATTCCGGTTTAGCTCCCGGGAATTTTCGTACTATAAAAAAATGTCAAAATTTCATAAATTACTTGATAAAACTCAGAAATTATAAATAGGGCATTTTGTTAAAATATTGAGGGTAAGTAGGCATTTTATTAAAATTATAAGCCACAATGCTTGGATTAAAATGCCTAATTATGCAAATTAAGCGTGTAATCACACCCCCCAACTAACGTTTTTCTAGTTTCTACCAAATAATGTGAATGAATTTTAGGGCAGTGCCCACGACTACGAACTCCAGTGAACATGAAATTAATACACATGCAACACACAATCATATCGTTTCACATACGAGAATATAACTGCATTTCACACAGGCTCATTCATATTCAATTCACACAGGCTCATTCATATTCAACACACACAACTTCGAAGCACGTCACTCATGCAAGTCTCATCGTTTATATGTCATTAAAGAACAGTATACTCACATGAAGTTAACCAGCGGCACAATTTAGAGTTAATGCGATCATATAAGTTTGAGTATAAACAGGTAAACTCTACAAGATCCTCGGCTTTGTCCTCTTCCTTGCTGTGACATCCCCCCTTTGTCATATCTATTTGTAGTGAGAGACAACTTTGTTTGGAGAGCTTGCTCCAGTGTTTTATCATCACTTCTTTTGTTGAATTTTTGCTCATAGGCTTGGAGTGAGCCCACAAGTTCTTCTACGAACATGGTTTCCAAATCTTTTGTTTCTTCCATGGTCACAGCTATATAATCATATTTTCGATCCAAAGATCGCAAAATTTTCTCACAAATTCTCTCGTCATTGAGAGTCTCTTCATTTCTTCTTAATTGATTTGATACTACCATAACTCATGTATAGTAATCAGCAATAGATTCAGTAGATTTCATTTTTAAAGATTTGAAATCAACTCGCAATGTTTGAAGACAAATCTTCTTTACTTTGTCTGCACCTTTGTGTGTTCACTGGAGAGAGTCCCAAACTTCTTTGGATGTCTTGGTGTAGGCGATGATTTCGAATGTGGCCTCATCAAGGACTTGGTAGATTATGGACTTCGCCTTGCAATTCTTCTTTCGATCAGCTCGAAAGGTCATTCTTTGAGCATCGGACATAGTTTCTTTGACTTATTTTGATGGGCTTTCTCTGTACCCATCTTCAATGATGTCCATGACATCCTGAGCACCTAGGAGGGCTCTTATTTGAATAAACCAATTGTTATAATTCTCTCGAGTCAACTTTGGAATGACCGCTTGGGTAGCACCGTTCGCCATATATCAAAACGAAGTGATAGAGATAGATTTTGGAAAATCTGATGAGACCAATGTGTTTAAAAGGTTGAAAAACCTGAGAAACCGATTTTGGGTTGCAAAGAACCAGTCCAAAAATCACTAAACCGACTATAAGAAGTTCTGGTGGTTTAAATTGAGTCAGTTTAACTTAACGTCCATTTAACGGTAGGGCCATGTGGCAGCTTCTGCGCATGCCGTGTGTCGGCGGCTGGACTCGGGTCGGAAGGTGGGTTGGGTCGTGCTCGTGGGGCTGGAGCTCGGTTGCTGGACGCGAGTCTCTGAGCCGGGTCTCGAATCGGGTGGCCAGGTTTGATCTCACTAGACGGGCGAGGAAAATGCGTGCAGGGCATGTGAAGCACGTGAAGCCGGCGATCGGAATCCTCATTAGTGCGTGTAGCGCATGGGAAGGACACTAACTTCACTGGAGGCGTGTGTGAGCTCATGTGGAGTCTCCCGGAGTCCATTTGACACGTGGTTTTCACCGTTGGAATCATCCCAACACGAATTTCACAATGGTAGGCTCAATTTTCGATTTTGAGTAACTTCAAATCTGGGAGAAAATTGAATTTCTCCTCTAATCGACTCTGCTTGGTGAATTTCGGCGTACCTAAACTCTCTGATACCACTGATGGGTGGAGGGGACACTCAGTCACTGGTTGTGACTGAAACTCAACGAGAATCAATTGCAAAAACAATGTAATTCAATCTAAAAATAAATACAGAGGACTTAAAAAAAAAAACAACTCTCTCTCTCTTGTTCACTGGTTATTCACTCTCTCAACACCACATACTACATTGCACACACACACATCCATTTATAGTTGATTCTAAAACAAAATAATCAACGATTGTGGCTGGTTGGTGAGGTTGGTGGCCGCCGATCAACAGAAGCGGCTGGTCGGCAACCGTCGTCAAATATTGCTGTCACCATCAAGTTCACTCTTCAATATTGCCTAATTCGTTGATGGTTTGGAGCAGAAAGAAACACCTCATAGTTACTGCCTAAAACCGTCAACGGTTTGCCCCCCATGGCTCCACCCCACATCTCTCTTTTGGTCCCTCGCTTCACGGTGTTTTTCTCTACATTCATTCCTCTCAGAATATGAGTCACATCCCTAACAATACTCTAATTTTTTGCAAAGATATCAACAGTGATATCAAATGGCCACATATCACCCTTCATTGTTTTGAAGCTTCATCAAGCCTTAAAATAAATTTAGCAAAAAGCAAAGTTTTCCACATAGCTGTAGGGTAAAATTTGGAGGAAATAGTTGACTTATTAAATTGCAAAGTTGAACAGTTGCCTACTATTTATCTTGGCCTCCCTCTCGAGGCAAAAGTTAGAACAAAAGCGATCTAAGACCCTATAATTGAAAAGTTTAACAAAAAATTGGCCTTATGGAAAGTCAATTATCTCTCATTTGGTGGCAAATTGACTTTGATTAATTAGGAGAATTCTAACAAATGTGCCAATATATTACCTCACCTTGCCCATTCCACTGTACATTCTAACTAAATTGGAAGGTACGTAACGTAATTTTTTTGCGGAGAGGGAATTCAGTGGTGTTCAAATATCCTTTAGTTAAACGGATAACAACTGAGAATGGAGGATTGTGGATAAAATACGCACTTACCTTCAACAAGGTTCTTTTGAGCAAATGGTTATGGAAGTTGAGCCAACATAAAACTACTTATGGAGGAGGGTGGTCTGCAACAAATATAAACTTCCATTGGATTCATGGGAGCCCAAACTTGATAGCTATGCACATGGGTCTAGGTGCTGGAAAGGTATCCTAGTGACAACTAATGCCTTCTAGAAGGTAGCCAAAATAAAAATTGGCATGGGGACTCGTACGAAATTATGGATGGACAAGGGGGGGACACATTAACTTTTAAGCAAAATTTTCTCTTTGTTGTTCAAGTTTACTATAGCCAAAAATGGATATGTTGCTGACATTTTAATCTGGTCTCAGGGAATCAATTCTGGGACATCTCTTTTGGCCAAAATCCCAGGGGAATGGAACAGGTAACTTTGCCTAATTGCTCAAATTTATCTACTCAATAAAAGTTCCAAATATAGGGGAAGACTCTTGCATTTGGCTCATGTCAACCAACAACTTATTCTCTGTCAAGTCAATCTACATGTTCTTGTTGGAAAATAAATTCGACGAGTAGCATCCAAACTTAGTACACCGCTTAATTTGGAACAAGTTCGTACCAACAAAAGTTTCCTCCATTTGGTATTGCTCCTTAAAGGGTGGAGGATGGCCACAATGTGTATCCTATGCAAAGAAGATGGAGAATCAATTGATCATTTGCTCATAGATTGTAAATTTAGTTGCTTCATATGGTCAGGTGCTTTGAAATTGCTAGGATTGCAGTGGGTGATGTCATGTTCACTACAAGATTTGCACCACTTTTGGAAATGTTCTCGTCTCCTAGGAAACTTCAAAACCCTCAAACTCTCCATTCCAGTAGCGATCATGTTGGGGATTTGGAAAGAAAGGGATGTTAGAACATTTCAAGATAAATCTCTTGCAGCATAGTTGTTATTACAAAAAATTTTGCAAGATATTTTCTTTTGGTCAAGGTCCTACTCTTTGTTCCAAAACCTTCCTTGGGAAGAATTTTTTAAATTACTTTTGATTCTAGGTTTGTGAAGTTATAATCGTCCTTGTATGTTACAGTCTGGTCTACAAGTAACTACAAGCAACTCGCCTGTTTTCCAAGCTGCTTCTGTTTTTCTTTGATAACTTCATCTATATATATATATCTTTCAAGAGTATTAAGCAAGGAAACAACCACAACACAACTAGCGTCTTCATTTAGGAAGAGAGGTGGTAATAGTTTGTAGTACTTTAAATTAAATATATTTAGGAAGAGGAGGGAAACAAAAAGAAAATGAGATAATGGGAGGACTTGCGGTAGTAAGTGGGAGTAAAAAAAAGAAGAGAGAAATCCAAGGAATAGTTCGAAGAGGTGGGGGACCTAATTTCACACAAAAAAAAAAAAAAAAAAATGACATATTTAGTTATATTTTTCTACTATAGTTATGTTGTTCCTTAACCAAATGATTAACTCTATTTCATATGGATGCCACGATTCTTGTCCATACATTCAATGAGATCTTACTATAGATAGAAATTGACAAGAACCCTATTAAAGAAACAAATTAACAAAAAAAAAAAAAAAGCAAAGCAAAGCATTATTCTAATCCAAATCTTGTTTTCTCTCTCTAAACCTGGATAAAGGGAAAAAAAGAAGAAAAAAAAATCACATGCCCACACGCACAAACACATTTTCATTTTGAAGCGATGATTTGAACCACTTACATTCCATTTTTGAACAGATGCATGCACCTTTATTTCAAATATCTTTTGTATATATGGATATTGGAATAGAAGAATAAACCGAGACTACCCCTCATCTCGCTGATGCTGTGGTCCGAACGCACCCCATGATTTACTCATATATTAATTAATAGGGTCTTTCTCCCTTGTAGGATATCATATATTAATTAATAGGGTTTTTCTCCCTCGTAGTTCCCTGGAGGATAGTAGTTGCAAGTGACAAAGGCCCATCCGTTGGCGCACGTAGCTCTAGCGCACCCTAATCCGACAGAGTTACCCCAAACGACCTGAGTGTAGTGCAGGCACTCTCCTCCCTGGCAAGAGTTGGAGTCGTGGTTATAGTTAGGCTTTTCCGACAGCCAGAGATCCACCGCTTCTTTGCCGCTAAAAGCCCCGTAGCCTTCGGCGATGTTCTCTCCGTAAGGCCCTCTCGAGTGCTCCAGCGTGCAGTCGCCTGCCCTCTGGCTCGCGTAATTCTGAGCGTACGTCGCCACCGTCTGGTTCCACTGCAGCGGCACCACGCCAACCTCCTTCCGGGCGGCGTTGTGAGCGGCCAAGAAGTCTCCGATGGAGTTTTGGGCGAGGGAGCAGCCGGCGGCGGCGGAGAGAACGACGACGGCCAGCAGGAGTGGACCGCTGCCGGTAATGGTGTGGCCCATTTCGGTTGTTATTGTGTAAGTAAATGTGGAAAAGGAAAATCAAGATTGATGCGTAGGTGTGAGTGCTTGGGGAGAAGTGGGGGAGGGTGGGAATATTTATAGAGAAGTGAGAAGAGAAGATGAAGTTAATTAGTCGTCCTTGGAATGAAATTAGGGGTTTAAGATTCACGTGCACGCCAAATATGGCATGGCTTTATCTCAGCCTGCATGTTAATTACGTCACACCTCACTCGGTCAGTCCAATGCTCACATGAAGAAGTTTGTTGGTTATTATATATATAATTGTGGGGAAAAAAATGTGTGATGGCTTTTTATGTATAATTTGCAATTCATTAATAATAAAACAGGAGAAATATTATATTTTGATGCAAGACCCAATAACTTACTCCATCCTAGTTTGTTCAAAAACTAAATTAATAAGTAGCATAAAAAAAAAAAAATCCCTTCAAGTATAGTCCTTTCACAAATCCTTTCATCTAATAAAAATATTTTAAATAGTAAATCTTACATTATTGGGCCTACATATAATTTAATAAGATTCACTATTTAAAATGTTTTTATTAAATGGAAAGGTTAGATAAGAGGACCAGTGCCCAAAAGACAGATTTAGTCTAAAATTAAAGACCGGTGGTTTTTATCTAATAGCTTTTACAAATTTAACAACATTATTATGATGATTTATTCAATTTTACCATAACCTAAATATCTATAAAAAGTGTTACTTTAATTTAAAAGGTAAAATTAAAGGAGTCGAATTAATTTTAATTTTATAAAAATTAACATCTAAATAAGTAAAACTATAAAATTCACTCAACACAAATATCGTAAAGATAATGTTTTATAGGTTGGAAAATTTTCAGGTTCAAATTTTTGAGAGGATTGAAAAGGGGCAGGAGAAGAAAAATGGGTACCTCCCATTTGTGTGGTTCAAAACCCATATGTCATAGTCAAATTAAATTCAAGAAAGAAAAAAAAAAAAAAGTGCTTCTTTGTATCAAATTAAAAAAAAAAAAAAATTCTTGGTTGTATTAAGATGGAAAGTTAGTAGTTTATATGATTTTGACCCTAAATATTATTTACCCCATTTTGGGGGGGGGGGGGGGGGGGGGGGAGTGGGGAACAAACATTTTTCTATTTTGCCCCTAGACTTTGGATACGTTTTGACCAACATCTCTCTCTCTTTAATGGTTTCTTTCTTAAACAAAATCAGTTTACTAACAATCCAACCCCTTCTAGACGTCAACTCCTTTACTTTAATTTAAATACTCCTTTACTTAATTGGTTAGAGCACAGATTTTACACATTGAATTTGGAAAATGTGTACATGTGAATAAAGTTTAATACAGAAATTGTTAGCCTTTTTCAAATACCTAAATCTATATACAAAAACATGTTCAAAATTAAACTTGACCGAAGATGGCCGGCAGCTCACTTTTGTTGAATTTGGGTTAGAGTCGATAGCAACCTCACCAAACTTCACCAACTCCAACCACCATTGTTGATTATAATCTTCACCTATCGTCCATCCTTTGCTATATGTAGATGTGTGTGTGTGTGTGTGTGTGTGTGCGCGCGCGCGTAATGTAAGATGTGGGGTAGAGAAGGTGAATAACTAGTGAGAAGAGAGAAATTGTATTTTGAGAAGTTGTCTGTATTTTAATTTTTCAGATTGAAGTCAATTGAGTGTTTATTGTGCAAATTGAGTGTAATCCTCACTGAATTTCAATCACAACTAATGATTGAGTGAGTCCCCTCCACCTATCATTGGTATCATCAGAGCTTCAGGTTTACCGGAATTTGCCAAATAGAGGCGAATAGAGGCAAATTTTGATTTTTTTTTCCCAGATTTGAAGTTACTCTAAATCCAAATTTGAGCATACTATTGTGAAATTCGCACAAGACGAGTTCAGCGGTGAAAACCGTGCTTCAAACAGAATCCAAGAGCCCCCACACGTGCTTTCACCCCCCAACAGACGAAACAGTGTCCTCCACACACGCCGCATGCATCAGCGAAGATACTGACCGCCGACGTCATGCCCCGCACGCATCTTCTTCACCTGACTGATGTGATTCGGCCCGGACACCCGATCCGCGACCCGACCCAACAACCAGCAACCCGGACCCACGAGCACAACTTGACACAGCTGACGAACCTGTGTCCAATTGTCGACACATAGAATGTCCAAAAGCCGCCACATGGACTAACTGTAAGAACTGACGCTGTTTATCTCCGTTAAGAAAAACCGGTCTAAGTCAAACCGGTCCAGAATTGGTTTTTAGCCGGTTCAGTGATTTTTAAACCGGTTCGTTGTAACCCAAAATCAATTCCTAAGGTTTTTTGACCTTATGAACACATTGGTGGCATTAGATTTTCCAAAATCAATCTCTATCACTCTGGTTTTCTATATATATATTAAACCCAATGGTGAACGGTGCTACACAAGCGGTGATTCCAAAGTTGATATGGGAGAACTATGACAATTGGTCTATTCAAATGAGAGCCTTACTAGGTGCTCTAGATGTCATGGACATTGTTGAAGATGGGTACAGAGAAAGCCCATCAAAAGAAGCCAAAGCAACTACATCTGACGCTTAAAGAACGATCTTGCGAGCCGATCAAAAGAAGGATTGTAAGGCGAAATCCATAATCTACCAAGGCCTTAATGAGGCCACGGTCGAAATCATCGCCTCTTCCAAGAAGTCTAAAGAAGTTTGGG
>NC_080425.1:27702540-27747182 GCF_029873635.1 Malania oleifera
TCGACTGACAAATACACCGGAGGTGGGTCTGAGGGCATGTGGTCCCGTCAACTTCTCGATAGTCTGGCATCTTAACTGGAGGAAATGGATACATAGGAACTGGCAGAAGTAGTTAAGAGTAAGAGAGTAATCTGAGGGTCTGGCGGTTGGTTGGTACTGGTGGTCCGAGTCCCCTTATTGCCCTAGACGTTTCTTCTATTCGATACAACGGTATTCAGTCGCAGTCTGGCTTTGTCCCTACACCCGCAACCGCTGTGATGAGGGCCCAACCATCCTATTCCTGTCACTGCTGGGATAAAAGGTGGCGTTGCCATGCGGCGGTTCCTTAAGGTGAAATGGGGAGGACCAGAAGATTGCCCCTGAATTGGCGTAAGTGTTGTCGTATAAAACCGGGCGGGGTGGATATTGTCATTTCTTCTTCCATTTTTGGTGGAATCCCTTGGGAATTTTTTCTTTGGGGAGGGGGGGGGGGGGAACTGTTATTCCCTTGTCACGCAATAGGCAATCTTCTACTTGACTGTCCTCAGGCCCTTCCTGCCCCTGCGATCGATCCCCAGAACACGGCTCTCTAAACTGTTTCTGCCATGGCCTTAGCTTTTCTGCGGGTGTGTGTATCGGTGCGTACTTGCCTCAATCTTGCTGGATCTCAGGTCACGTCCAACTTGTTTCCCGCCTCCCTGTTCATGAAAACCCGCATCCTTCAGAATAAATGCATGTAATGGATGTTTATGAGTATGTATAAAAAAGGTGCAATCATGCAGTCCTATGTGCTTTAGCCAAGGTTTTGAAAAAATACCTTATCATTTCTTTCAAATTTTCATACAACTTTAGTGAGAAAAATAGAGAAACTTCCAACAGTCTACACAGGTGTCAGATCCTGATTTCCTGGTCCGCCTCTTATGAGGTAGCCTGAATCGTCTGGGTTTGGTTCTGACGTTTGTGAGAGGCTGCACTTTCCTTCCACCTTCTGTTTCGTGCTTGTACTGGGCTTCCCAATAGTTGGCCTTGTTTACACAAGGCTCCATCTTTCAAGTACTTTGTTGAAATAGTATCTCGTTTTTCATACTGCTTCTCTAGGTCTCGTATGTACTGAGATTTTCCTCAATTTCTGCTCTTGACTCCATCAATTGTTGGACTTTTTGATCAAGCATCTTTTGAAGTCTCTGCTTCTCTTTTCTCAAAACTGCCGATGCTTCTTTGATGGCGAGCCCTGAATCTTTGGTCGCTTGCTTGGTTCAAGTTGAGGATCTACTGGACCCTGTTTTGGAACTGTTCTCTGGAGGTCATTCTTTTAGACGGACACATAGCTTCTCTCGACCGTTTTCTCGTCTGTCAGAGTTTTTTCCTTGCACAGGAATCGAGGGTCCACCCTGTCACGTTTCCATAGTTCATAACTCTCCTGGACTCCCGAGTTCTGACTGGTTGCTTCGACTATGTACACATGCCTCCATGATACAAAGAATTCCCGGATCTTTCTTTGGCTATCATCATCCTCATATGTGAACCGAGCGTCCGCCAGTCCATGGGTCATAGGCACAAACTGTGTTTGTGCCTACTTGCCTTCGGAACATGAGTGGTGCATAGGATATTCCACCCCAGGGACCTAGCAGTGGGACCCAAGGAAGGTTTCCACATCTATATATCACTTTGGGCTGGTCGATCCACGGTGCCTGCCATACAATCCCCTTGCTGACTAGATTGTGAAGTCTGTCTTCCATTCAGTCCTGCTGGCATGTTCCTCCCAACGAGCTACTTCGAACTCTGCTAAAGGTATTCTGATTGTTGAGAAAGCAGCGCGAAAGAATCCCTGGATGCATGGCAAATGGCTCATCATCCACACATAAAGCAATGGCACACAGCAGGTCAAACGAGCATGTCTCCTAATTCGGCATCTGTTAAGAGATCGGAACGTTTCAGCAAGAATACCGTAGACTGGGTTCACCCCTTCCTTTACTTGTGCTACGAAGGCAATGGTGGCATGATCGATGATTCCTAGTTCCTTCGGGAAGATAAGTAGGCCGTAGATGGCTAACGCTAGCAGATGCAGTTGGACTTCTTCCTTTCCTTCCTTCTTCATCAACTCTTTCAGGCTTTCCCAAGTGACCTTTGAGTCTTCCAGGTTCTGGACCTTAAGCTCGGTGGCCCTGAACAAATCCTTGACAACAGAGGTTCGAGTGGGTGCGTACGTTCTGTAAGGCGTTGGCAGTTTGACCAGATGCAATAGTGAAGTGTATTCTTCTATGGTGGGAGCAAGGTCTACCCCATCCAAAGTAAAGCAGCAATACGACGGATTCCAAAATTCCACCAATGCTTCAATCATGTGGGAGTTTACGGAAACATGCAATAGAAAACCGATGTGCCCGTACGTCTGAGAAAAAGTCAATCGTCTCTGAGGCGTCCACCCTTTCCAAATGTCTCTCAGCTCCTTTAAGGAATTGGATCGAGCGTTGATGTCAACCCTGTCTGGTATCTCAGGCACCGATTCCTCACTTGTGCTGTCGCCCCTCTTCTTTTTGTTGACTTTCGGAGTACCATTGTACCACTAGTTCGGTTTCATGATGGACTACTGTGCTCCCCATGAGTCGGATTTTAAACAGAACCTTGGCCAAGCAGATGGGAATGCCTAGAATGAAATGCAGGATGCAACATGTTTTAAATCTCAAGTTATAATCATATTAAATCATAGGGAGAAGGATGGAGCCTCTGTCTTAATCCCGGGGTAATTATGTACATAAGGTCCTCCAAGGCTCTACCCTAGGCAAGGGATTATGGAAAATCATGTGTGGTTAAGCTCTAACCCTTATTGAAAAAGGTCCCCAGATTGAAACTTCATCCTCCCTCACAGAGGTCCGGAAAAAGCTTGCACTGAGCGGAGTGGTTCGCGGGTTCCCATAGGCCATGCCACATGGGAACTGGCACTATTACACTCCTTTCTAATCCTAACTGGGAAAGCCCGGGTGTAGAGCTGTGAGAGTGTGTGAGTTTAACCATTTCAACCTACACCCCCTACCCCACATCCATCCATTATTCAGAACATTCATGCATATGTAACCAAATTTGTACAAAAATGAAAGGGAGTAATCAAAAAGGTTTATTTAGATTTGAGATCGGGATAATTCTTAATTAATCACTGGCTTAACTCTCAACGATCCCCAGCGGAGTCGCCAAGCTGTCGCGACGTCCCGGACCCGGCCCAGAGAACCAATCTCTGGTTTAAAAATGGGTTCGGCTTGCGAACTGGGAAAAATGAATGTGTATTTTGAAAATGTGAATTTTCGTGAAAAAACGATGTGTGGTGGAGTCGCCACTAACCTTTTGAAGTGTGGTTAGAACACTTGATTACTACCTCGTTAGGGGTAGAATCGGTCTACGTCACCAAAGTTAGGCTCGGGAGTATGGTTACGCAAGGGGAAGGTATTAGCACCCCCTACACGCCCGTTCTTACGAATGGTACCAGATTAATAAAGAGTTTTCCCGAAATAAATGTAATAAGCCTTTAAAGATCACTCCTTTTCAAAAGTCAAAAACAAAATGAAAATACTATATAGGTATTCCCTCAGAACCGGGGCAATCTAGTACTCCGAAGAGTCAATGTTCTCGTTGGCAATCATCGGGAAGGAAAATCGAAAATAGGATACAAAATACGCTCCCGAGGATTTTGAAATCTATAGGTTTTTTTTTTTTTTTTTAAGTATCAAAAATACTATTTCGGGAGGTTTTTGAGATTGGTTCGGGATTGGAATGAATTTTTCTTGTGCCTAAAAAGATATTTTTGTGATTTTTCCTAAGTGTGAAAATGATTTTTGATATTTTTCCCGAATTTTCAAAATAACACAAATGAAATCAATTGAAACCAAAATGTGAAAATACTTTGGGAATTTTTGAAAATTTCATGATTTTTGTGAATTTTATGGATACAACAATAATATACAAGCGAAATGGAGAAAACTGGGGTGAACCAGTTTGGGAATGGTGAGCCGGTCAAACGTTGACCAGTGTGGGGGGGAAAAACCAGTTTAAGGTCTTGGTCGAGACCAATGATTTTCCGGAATTTTCCAATGTCCTTCCGAATACAACAGAATTTTAGACAACAATCACGAAAGTCATGGTTTTAAAGATATGCCTTTAGAATGTATTTTTGAAAATCTTGAATGTAGGGAAACAAATCTAACCTTTGCCAAACATGTTAGAAACTTTCTTGGATTTTCTTCAAAAATTTTCAAAGGTAAATAAGTTTCAAAGCTTTAAAAATTTTTGAATTTTCTTTGAAATTTTTTCTGAATTTTTGTGTCTTTTATGAAATTTTTTTGTTTTTTTGTTTTTTTATGAGTTAAAAGGAAGCTATTTAAAGTAAAGAAAAGTGAAATAAAGTCAAATAAACCAACAGAGGCCGATTAGGGAAAGGGGGACAGAAATGTAACATAGGAAGAGAAAGTTCATTGGTCTTACCTATCGTCTTTTTCTCCTTCGGTCTTCTTCTCCTGTCTGTGAATCCGCAAGGTTAGTCTACAGCGCCTTCCCGAGGGTTGTTCTTGAGTTCCGACTCGAGGCACTAGGGAGTACCTTCTTCAAATGGAGTGACCCGGTACCGGTAGGAAAAGGGATCAATCGATCGCTTGATCTTCTTTCGTTTTCCTCTGCTCCGGTCTTCTTTTCCTGTTGATGAGTCTACTAGGGCCGCTCTACAACATCTTCCCGAGAGTTGTTCTTGCGCTCTGATTTGAGGCACTACGGGGTGCCTTCTTCAAATGGGGTGACTCAACACCGATAGGAAACGGGATTAGTCGACCTCTTGATTTTTACTCAAAAAAAGACTAACTTCACAAACTCGTGATAGAAAACTTCAATATTTGAAATCTTCTCCTTACCACCACTAAGAGCTCTCTCCTTGTGCTTGGAATGAGAGGGCTATATATAGGCTTAGCTTAGGGCAAGCATAGGAAAGAAGACATAGGGGAGTCATGATGGGGGGAACCAAGTATGGGGGGAAGAATGATGAAGGGAAATTAGCATGGGAAGAATGATAAAAGGAAGAAACATGACATGTGGTGAGTGATGATGGAGGGAACAAAGTATGGGATGAAGAATTATGAAGGGAATATATTATGGGAAGAATGATAAAGGGAAGAAACATGACATGTGGTGAATGATGATGGAGGGAACAAAGTATGGGATGAAGAATTATGAAGGGAATATAGTATGGGAAGAATGATAAAGGGAAGAAACATGACATGTGGTGAATGATGATGGAGGGAACAAAGTATGGGATGAAGAATTATGAAGGGAATATAGTATGGGAAGAATGATAAAAGGAAGAAACATGACATATGGTGAGTGATGATGGAGGGAACAAAGTATGGGATGAAGAATTATGAAGGGAATATATTATGGGAAGAATGATAAAGGGAAGAAACATGACATATGGTGAGTGATGATGGAGGGAACAAAGTATGGGATGAAGAATTATGAATGGAATATAGTATGGGAAGAATGATAAAGGGAAGAAACATGACATGTGGTGAATGATGATGGGGGGACAAAATATGCTTGCATTTGACAAATTAAAATAAATAATAATAATAATAATAATAATAATAATAATAATAATAATAAGAGGGTTCTAGAAGCTGTGCGGAGCCCATCGGAGATGTGTGGGGCCCACGCACCATGTGGGGTCCACAAGCCGTTTGAGGGTTACAGGAACCCGAGCTAGCAAGGCACCGGATATGTGGATCCGAGTTAGCACACCAGAGGGGGTAACGTGCACCGGATGTAGGAATCCGAGCTAGCGTACCAAGAGAGGTGGGGCCCACCAAACATGTGGGGCCCAATGAAGATATGTGGGGCCCACGCACCATGTGGGGTCCACGAGCCATTTGAGGGTTATAGGAACCCGAGCTAGTAGGCGCAAGCATGCCAAAGAGGTAACGTATATCGGATGTAAGAATCCGAGCTAGCGTACCAGAGGGGGTAACGTGCATCGGATGTAAGAATCCGAGCTAGCGTACCAGAGGGTAACGTGCATCAGATGTAGGAATCCGAGCTAGCGTACCAAGAGAGGTGGGGCCCACCAAACATGTGGGGCCCAATGAAGATATGTGGGGCCCACAAGCCACGTGGGGTCCACGAGCCATTTGAGGGTTATAGGAACCCGAGCTAGCAAGGCACCAGATATGTGGATCCGAGTTAGCACACCAGAGGGGGTAACGTGCATCGGATGTAGGAATCCGAGCTAGCGTACCAAGAGAGGTGGGGCCCACCAAACATGTGGGGCCCAATGAAGATATGTGGGGCCCACGCACCATGTGGGGTCCACGAGCAATTTGAGGGTTATAGGAACCCGAGCTAGTAGGCGCAAGCATGCCAAAAGAGGTAACGTGCATCGGATGTAAGAATCCGAGCTAGCGTACTAGAGCGGGTAACGTGCATCGGATGTAGGAATCCGAGCTAGCGTACCAAAGGGGGTAACGTGTACCGGATGTAGGAATCGTACCAAAGATGGTAACGTGCATCGGATGTAGGAATCCAAGCTAGCGTACCAGGAGAAGTGGGGTCCACAAACCGTGTGGGACCCAATTTGAGATATGTGGGGCCCACAAGCCATGTGGGACCTAAAAAGATGTGTGGGGTCCACAAGCCATTTAAGGGTTATAGGGACCCGAGCTAGCAGGCACAAGCATGCCAAAAGAGGTAACGTGCATCGGATGTAGGAATCCGAGCTAGCGTACTAGAGCGGGTAACGTGCATCGGATGTAGGAATCCGAGCTAGCGTACCAAAGGGGGTAACGTGCACCGGATGTAGGAATCCGAGCTAGCGTACCAAAGAGGGTAACGTGCATCGGATGTAGGAATCCAAGCTAGCGTACCAGGAGAAGTGGGGTCCACAAACCGTGTGGGACCCAATTTGAGATATGTGGGGCCCACAAGCCATGTGGGACCTAAAAAGATGTGTGGGGTCCACAAGCCATTTAAGGGTTATAGGGACTCGAGCTAGCAGGCACAAGCATGCCAAAAGAGGTAACGTGCATCGGATGTAGGAATCCGAGCTAGCGTACCAGGAGAAGTGGGGTCCACAAATCATGTGGGGCCCAATTGAGATATGTGGGGCCCACAAGCCATGTGGGACCTAAAAGGATGTGCGGGATCCACGAACACCATGGGACCTATAAGAATGTGTGGGGTCCACAAGCAGTGTGGGACCTACAAGGGTGTGTGGGGTCCACAACCAATGTGGGACCTACTAGAATGTGTGGGGTCCACAAGCAGTGTGGGACCTACAAGGGTGTGTGGGGTCCACAACCAATGTGGGACCTACTAGAATATGTGGGGTCCACAACCAGTGTGGAAAGGTTTTGACATGAGGTCTCCTCGGAAAGGCCTGGTTAAAATTGGGGTGTCGACAACATTTAACATGCTCTGATACCATAACATTAACCTAAGTAGCGAGAAGCAGAAATCACATAGACATAACCATATGTAAATATATATACAATACCAGAGTACTAACATGTTTCCCAAAATATACACATATATCTGTTTCCTAAAAATACCCCCAACTATACTAGGATATACAAAAATCCTCTACAATACTCACTTCGCTGACAGGGCACTACTAAAGCCCCTCTATCTGCGAGCTTGGTTTGCTCGCCTACCTGGATCACCTAAAAAATGATTCAATACTGGGATGAGCCAACGCGTAGTAAGATGAAATATGCGTTTTGTTCCATGAGGGGTTAAATCATGACATACATCCAACAGGGAAGTTTTCAGAGTTATGTATACATATATTTTTATAGCATTCATAGAAAACAGAGATTACCTATTATAGATAGAACTATGGTTGAATAGATAACTTAGAAAATAACATATTTTAAATGACATGGATGTGGATTTTTATTCATATACTTTTTATATGATATCCTATTTACAATTTTAAATAAAGGTCATGTTTTATGTATAGACTCATATGTCTCACATTGGTAATAACATGTTTTTCCTTACTGAGAGATGTCTCACCCCAGCACTATAAATATTTTAGGTAACCTAGAGAGGCGTGCAGAGCCGACTTAGAGATAGAGGAGGCGGCTGAGTCGGCGTGGTTTTGGGGTGAGTTTTGGGCTGTGTAGTAGAGCCCACAGTATTTTGGGGATTTTTTAGGAAAGAATGTATATGTGTGTATGTTTGTACAGGTAGATCTGTAGACTCTGGTATTGTGTGACTTGGATGTTATGTTTTCCCGCTACATAGGTAAAATATAGGGACTGCACAGGTTACCACGACGCCTACTCTAGGTCGTGAAGATGATATAAGTTTGTTTACAGGGTATCATAGATTATGTTATATAGTTTAACAGATAAATAAAAAAAATGGTTAGAAATTTTGGGTCGTTACAAGATTTGGGTGGTGGATGTTTGGTAAGCCTTTCACCATCTTCTTGCTTCCCGACTGTTTCAAAATTCAGGGACGTACCTGAAATGCCATAACCAGTCTTTGTCTTTGATGATAGTACTCAAACACCTTGGCGTATCATGTTGAAGGGTGAGGGGAAATATTCGATTCTTTGCCATTTATACTCGAGTAATGAGCTTACCTCGAGTGTCTGTTATCATCATCTGCTTATCTTTAAGGCTAATTCAGTAGTCTTTCTTCATGGCTGGCACATAGTACACGTTGGAGATAAAAGCATGGTCTCCATCCTTCCTTTTGATTAGGACATTTTCCCTTCCTCAAACTGGGACTTTAGAGAGATCACCAAATGATATCTCTCCCTAAACTTTCTTATCAAGTTCATTAAATAGGTTCTTTCTTTTAGTCATGTGATTGCTGGTTCTAGAGTCAAGGTACCAAATATTTTGGGCCTGGTGGGTTGAATTGTGTGCCATCAGCATCAACGATTCTCCTTCGGCTTTCTCCTTTTCTGCAAAGTTAGCATTTTCATTTATTTCGTGATTTTGGGGATTACCTCTGCACTCATTATTGTAGTGTCCGTACTTGTGACAATTGTAGCATTGAATGTTTCTCTTGTCTACATTAGGGCGATTATTGTATCCCCCTATTCTTCCTTGTATTCTGCCTCGTGGAACATAGTTCTGTTGATTGCGTCATTCTCTAGTGGGACCTCTTCTGCCTTTGCTAGCTTTTCAGGATTTAGAATTTTCAAAATTTCTTGCACGAGATCCTCGGCCTCGTCTTTTTCCTCACTGTGACGTACCCCCTTTATTGTATCTATCTGTAGTAAGGGATAACTTCGTTTGGAGGGCTTGCTCCAGTACTTTATCATCACTCATTCTGTTAACTTTCTGCTCATGGGCTTGGAGTGAGCCCACAAGTTTTTTTATGGACATGGTTTCCAAATCTTTTGTTTCTTCTATGGTCACAACTATATAATCAAATTTTGGATCCAAAGATCGCAAATTTTTTTCAAAAATTTTCTCGTCATTGAGAGTCTCTCCATTTCTTCTCAATTGATTTGATACTACCATAACTCATGTATAGTAATTTGCAATTGATTCAGTAGGTTTCATTCTTAAAGATTCGAAATCACCTCGCAATGTTTGAAGATGAATCTTCTTTACTTTGTCTACACCTTTGTGTGTTCGATGGAGAGAGTCCCAAACTTCTTTAGACTTCTTGGCAGAGGCGATGATTTCGAACATGGCCTCATCAAGGCCTTGGTAGATTATGGACTTCGCCTTGCAATCCTTCTTTCGATTGGCTCACAAGATCGTTCTTTAAGCATCAGACATAGTTGCTTCGACTTCTTTTGTTGGGCTTTCTCTGTATCCATCTTCAACGATGTCCATGACATCTCGAGCACCTAGTAGGACTCTCATTTGAATAAACCAATTGTCATAGTTCTCCCGTGTCAGCTTTGGAATCACTGCTTGTGTAGTACCGTTCGCCATTGGGTTTAATATATGTAAAAAACCATAGTGATAGAAATTGATTTTGGAAAATTTGATGCCACCAATGTGTTCAGAAGGTCAAAAAACCTTAGGAACCAATTTTGGGTTACAACGAACCGGTTTAAAAATCACTGAACAGGCTAAAAAAAATCAGGACTAGTTTGACTTATATCAATTTTTCTTAATGGAAATAGATGATGTCAGTTCTTACCGTTAGTCCACGTGGTGGCTTCTGGGCGTGCTGCGTGTTAGTGATTGGATGCGTGTCCATCAGCCGTGTCAAGTCGTGCTCGTGGGTCCAGGTTGCTGGGCTGGGTTGCGGATCGAGTGTCCAGGTCAGATCACATTAGTTAGGCAAAGAAGATGCGTGCGAGCGCATGAGGGGAATGGCGTCGGTAGTCAGTATCTTTGCCTACACGTGCGGCGTGTGTGGAGGACACTGTTTTGTCTGTTGGAGCGTGAAAGCATGTGTGGGGGCTCCCGAACTCTGTTTGAAGCACGATTTTCACTGCTAAACTCGTCTCGACGCGAATTTCACAATAGTATGCTCAATTTTAGATTTAGAGTAACTCTAAATTTGGGAAAAAAAATCAAATTTCCCCTATGTTAGCCTCTGTTTGGTAAATTTCGACAAACCTAAAGCTCTGATATCAATGATAGGTGGAGGGGACTCACTCAATCACTGGTTGTGATTGAAACTCAGTGAGGATTACACTCAATTTGCACAATAAGCACTCAATTGATTTCAATTTAAAAAGTTAAAATACAGACAACTTCTCAAAATACAATTTCTCTCTTCTCACTAGTTATTCACCCTCTCTACACCACATCTTACATTACATACACACACACATCTGTATATAGCAAAAGATGGACGATAGGTGAAGATTATAATCAACAATGATGGCTGGAGTTGGTGAGGATTGGTGAGGTTGCTGCTGACTCCAACCCAAATTCAACAAAGGTGGGCTGTCGGCCATCTCCGGTCAAGTTTAATTTTCAACATGTTTTTGTATATAGATTTGGGTATTTAAAAAAAGACTAACAATTTCTCTATTAAATTTTATTCACATGTACACTTTTTCCAAATTCAATGTGTAAAATCTGTGCTCTAGCCAATTAAGTAAAGGAGTATTTAAATTAAAGTAAAGGAGTTGACGTTTAGAAGGGGTTGGATTGTTAGTAAACTGATTTTGTTTAAGAAAGAAACCATTAAAGAGAGAGAGATGTTGGTCAAAACGTATCCAAAGTCTAGGGGCAAAATAACAAAATGCTTGTTTTTCTTTTCCCCCAAATGGGGTAAATGATATTTAGGGTCAAAATCATATAAACTACTAACTTTCCATCTTAATTCAACCAAGAATTTTTATAAAAAAAATTTGATACAAAGAAGCACTTTTTTTTTTTCTTGAATTTAATTTGACTATGACATATGGGTCTTGAACCACACAAATGGGAGGTACCCATTTTTCTTCTCCTGCCCCTTTTCAATCCTCTCAAAAATTTGAACCTGAAATTTTTCCAACCTATAAAACATTATCTTTATGATATTTGTGTTGATTTATTTCACCACTACGTGAATTTTATAGTTTTACTTATTTATATGTTAATTTTTATGAAATTAATTTTTTTTACATGATAATTAGACTCCTTTAACCTTACCTTCTAAATTAAAGTAACATTTTTTTTTTTATAGATATGTAGGCTATGGTAAAATTGAATAAATCATCATAATAATGTTGTTAAATTTGTAAAAGCTATTAAATAAAAACTATCAGTCTTTAATATTAGACTAAACTTGTCTTTTGGGCACTGGTCCTCTTATTTAACCTTCCCATTAAATAAAAACACTTTAAATAGTGGATCTTATTAAATTATATGAAGGCCCGATAATGTGAGATTTACTATTTAAAATATTTTTATTAGATGAAAGGATTTGTGAAACGACTAGACTAGCTTTATGTATGCTACTTAAAAGGGAAATTTTTTTTTTATGCTACTCATTAATTTAATTTTTGAACAAACTAGAATGGTGTGAAGCGCACATACAAAAGTAAGTTATTGGGTCTTGCATTAAAGTATAAAATTGTAATATATAGTATTTTACAAAACCATGTTTATACAACATTATACAGAACCATCTAATATTGTATTTTATAGAAACATGTTTATACAGAGTTTTATAGTACCATGATTATACAGAATTTTTTATAGAACCATGATATACAGAACATAGAACCATGACATACAGAAATACAGAGTTTTCATAAAGACAGATTATACAAAATTACAGAGATTTACAGCGTCATGGTTAATATAGATGATACAGAATCATGGTAAACCAGATAGATCTTATATAGAAATAGTATTATATAGTATCAAACCCTGATGTAACAAGCTAGTTTACAAAGCACGGTACTGTAGTTATACAGTATAGATAATGTAATCATACGTCTCAGATAGAGTATGGTACATCCAATTGCGCCACCAGGTAGGGTAGAGGACTCCCTAGCATTCGACTTGGTGGAGTGGGGCCTTTCGTGCTATAGGCATATACAGATGCATTCAGTTCGGTTGACATTGGAGGGTCAACCAGTGTCTAGCCCCGCCTACAGGCCGCACAACCTAGTCATGAGGGGTTAAATCATGACATACATCCATCTAGAGAAGTTTTCAGAGTTATGTATACATATATTTTTATAGCATTCATAGAAAACATAGATTACGTATTATAGATAGAACTATGGTTGAATAGATAACTTAGAAAATAAAGTATTTTAAACGATATGGATGTGGATTTTTATTCTGATACTTTTTATATGATATCCTATTTATAGTTTTAATTAAAGGTCATGTTTTATGTATAGACTCATATGTCATACAGTGGTAATAACATGTTTTTCTTTACTGAGAGGTGTCTCACCCCAACATTATAAATATTTCAGGTAACCCAAAGAGGCGTGCAGGGCCGGCTCAGAGATAGAGAAGGCGGCTGAGTCGGTGTGGTTTTGGGGTGAGTTTTGGGCTGTGTAGTAGAGCCCACAGTATTTTGGGGATTTTTAAGGAAAGAATGTATTTGTGTGTATGTATGTACAGGTGGATCTGTAGAACTTTGGTATTGTGAAATTTGGATGTTATGTTTTCCTGCTACATAGGTAAAATACAGGGATTACACAGGTTACCACAATGCCTACTTTGGGCCGGGAAGATGATAGATGTTTGTTTACAGGGTATCAGAGATTATGTTATATAGTTTAATATATAAATAAAAAAATGGTTAGAAATTTTGGGTCGTTACAATATTTGGGTGGTGGATGTTTGGTAAGCATTTCAGCATCTTCTTGTTTCCCAACTGTTTCAAACTTTCAAAATTCAAGGATGTACCTGAGATGCTATAGCCAATCTTTGTCTTTGATGATAGTGCTCAAACACCTTGGCGTATCATGTTGAATGGTGAACGGAAACATTCGATTCTTTGCCATTTATACTCAAGTAATGAGCTTACCTCAAGTGTCTATTATCATCATCTGCTTATCTTTATGGGTAATTTGGTAGCCTGTCTCCACAAGCTGTCCGAGGCTAAGTATATTCGTCTTCATGGCTAGCACTTAGTACACATTGGAGATAAAAACATGGTCTCCATCCTTCCTTTTGATTAGGACATTTCCCCTTCCTCGAACTGGGACTTTAGAGAGATCACCAAATGATATCTCTCTCTAAACTTTCTTATCAAGTTCATTAAATAGGTTCTTTCTTCTAGTCATGTGATTGCTGGCTCTAGAGTCAAGATTCCAAATATTTTCAGTCTGGTGGGTTGAATTGTGTGCCATCAGCATCAACGATTCTCCTTCAGTTTTCTTTTCTTTTTTTCTACAAAGTTAGCATTTTCTTTTACTTCGTGATTTTGGGGATTACTTCTGCACTCTTTACTGTAGTTTCCGTACCTGTGGTAATTGTAGCACTAAACGCTTCTCTTTTCTATGTTCGGGTGATTATTGTATCCCCCTCTTCTTCCTTGTATACTGCCTCGTGGGATATAGTTCTGTTGATTGCGTCCTTCTCTAGTGGGACCTCTTCTGCCTTTGCTAGCTTTTTGTATTCAAAATTTCCAAAATTTCTTCCATGAGATCCTCGATCTTGTCCTTTTCCTTGCTGTGAAGTACCCTCTTTATTGTATCTATTTGTAGTGAGGGATAACTTCATTTGAAGGGCTTGCTCTAGTGCTTTATCATCACCCCTTCTGTCGACTTTCTGCTCATGGGCTTGGAGTGAGCCCACAAGTTCTTTTACGAACATGGTTTCCAAATCTTTTGTTTCTTCCATGGTCACAACTATATAATCAAATTTTGGATCCAAAGATTGCAACATTTTTTCACAAATTCTCTCGTTGTTAAGAGTTTCTCCATTTCTTCTCAATTGATATAATACTACCATAACTCGTGTATAGTAATCGGAAATTGATTCAGTAGATTTCACTCTTAAAGATTCGAAATCACCTTAGAATGTTTGAAGACGAATCTTCTTTACTTTGTCTACACCTTTGTGTGTTCGATGGAGAGAGTCCCAAACTTTTTTAGACTTCTTAGCAGAGGCGATGATTTCAAACGTGGCTTCATCAAGACCTTGGTAGATTATGGACTTCGCCTTACAATCCTTCTTTCGATCGGCTCACAAAATCGTTCTTTAAGCGTCAGACATAGTTGTTTCGGCTTCTTTTGATGGGCTTTCTCTGTACCCATCTTTAACGATGTCCATGACATTTTGAGTACCCAGTAGGGCTCTCATTTGAATAGACTAATTGTGATAGTTCTCCTGTATTAGCTTTGGAACCATTGCTTGTGTAGTACTGTTCGCCATTGGGTTTAATATATATAAAAAACCAGAGTGATAAAGATTGATTTTGGAAAATATGATGCCACCAATGTGTTCAAAAGGTCAAAAAACCTTTGGAACGGATTTTGGGTTAAAACAAACCTATTTAAAAATCACTAAACCGGCTAAAACAATTCTGGATCAGTTTGACTTAGACTGGTTTTTCTTAACGAAGATAAACAGTGTCAGTTCTTACCATTAGTCTACGTGGTGGCTTCTGGGCGTGTTGCGTGTCAGCGATTGGACGCGGGTCTGTTAGTCGTGTCAAGTCGTGCTTGTGGGTCCAGGTTTGTGGTTGCTGGATCGGGTCGTGGATCGGGTGTCCGGGTCAAATCACGTCAGTTAGGCAAAGAAGATGCGTGTGGGCACATGAGGTGTATGGCATTGGCGGTCAACATCTTCGCCCGCGCGTGCGGCGTGTGTGGAGGACGCTGTTTCGTCTATCGGTGCGTGAAAACATGTGTGGGGGCTCCCAAACTCTGTTTGAAACATGATTTTCACCGCTGAACTCGTCTCGACGCGAATTTCACAATAGTATGCTCAATTTTGGATTTAGAGTTACTTCAAATCTTAGAAAAAAAATCAAATTTCCCCTCTATTCACCTCTGTTTGGCGAATTTCGGCAAACCTGAAGCTCTGATACCAATGATAGGTGGATGGGACTCACTCAATCACTAGTTGTGATTGAAACTATGTGAGGATTACACTCAATTTGCACAACAAACACTCAAATGATTTCAATCTAAAAAATTAAAATACAGACAACTTCTCAAAATACAATTTCTTTCTTCTCACTAGTTATTCACCTTCTTTACACCATATCTTACATTACACACACATACATCTATATATAGCAAAGGATGGATGATAGGTGAAGATTGTAATCAACAATGGTGGTTGGAGTTGGTGAGGTTTGGTGAGGTTGCTGCCGACTCCAGCCCAAATTTAATAGAGGTGGGTTGTCGGCCATCTCCAGTCAAGTTTAATTTTTAACATGTTTTTGTATATAGATTTGGGTATTTGAAAAAGGCTAACAATTTCTCTATTAAATTTTATTCACATGTACACATTTTCCAAATTCAATGTGTAAAATGTGTGCTCTAGCCAATTAAGTAATTAAATATTTCAAAAAAAAAATTGAAGGATTTAAATTAAAGTAAAGGAGTTGACATCTAGAAGGGGTTGGATTGTTAATAAATTGATTTTGTTTAAGAAAGAAACCATTAAAGAGAGAGAGAGAGAGATGTTGGTCAAAACGTATTCAAAGTCTAGGGGCAAAATAACAAAATGCTTGTTTTTCTTTTTCCCCCCAAATGGGGTAAATGATATTTAGGGTCAAAATCATATTAACCACTAACTTTCCATCTTAATTCAACCAAGAATTATTTTATTTTATTTTAATTTGATAGAAAGAAGCACCTTTTTTTTTTTTCTTGAATTTAATTTGACTATGACATATGGGTCTTGAACCACACAAATGGGAGGTACACATTTTTCTTTTGCTGCCCCTTTTCAATCCTCTCAAAAATTTGAACCTGAAATTTTTCCAACCTATAAAACATTATCTTTACGATATTTGTGTTGATTTATTTCACCACTACGTGAATTTTATAGTTTTACTTATTTTGATGTTAATTTTTATGAAATTAATTTTTTTACAAATTAATTAGACTCCTTTAACTTTATCTTTTAAATTAAAGTAACATTTTTTTTATAGATATGTAGGTTATGGTAAAATTGAATAAATCATCATAATAATGTTGTCAAATTTGTAAAAGCTATTAGATAAAAACCACCAGTCTTTAATTTTAGACTAAACCTATCTTTTGGGCACTGGTCCTCTTATCTAACCTTCCCATTTAATAAAAACATTTTAAATAGTGAATCTTATTAAATTATATGTAGGCCCAATAATGTAAGATTTACTATTTAAAATATTTTTATTAGATGAAAGGATTTGTGAAAGGACTATACTATCTTTATGTATACTACTTAAAGGGATTTTTTTTTTATGCTACTCATTAATTTAGTTTTTGAACAAACTAGAGTGGTGTGAAGGGCACATACAAAAGTAAGTTATTGGGTCTTGCATCAAAGTATAATATTGCTCCTGTTTTATTATTAATGAATTGCAAATTATACATAAAAAGCCATCACACATTTTTTTTTCCCAATTATATATATAATAAGCAACAAACTTCTTCATGTGAGCATTGGAGTGACCGAGTGAGGTATGACGTAGGACCCTAAATAATTAGCCTTCTTCATTTGGATTCATGCAGGCTGAGATAAAGCCGTGCCATATTTGGCGTGCACGTGAATCTTAAACCCATAATTTCATTTCAAGGACGACTAATTAACTTCATCTTCTCTTCTCACTTCTCTATAAATACTCCCACCCTCCCCCACTTCTCTCTAAGCACTCACACCTACGCATCAATCTTAATTTTCCTTTTCCACAATACTTACACAATTACAACCGAAATGGGCCACACCATTACACGCAGCGGCCCACTCCTGCTGGCCGTCGTCGTTCTCTCCGCCGCCGCCAGCTGCTCCCTCGCCCAAAACTCCATCGGAGACTACTTGGCCGCCCACAACGCCGCCCGGAAGCAGGTTGGCGTGGTGCCGCTGCAGTGGAACCAGACGGTGGCGGCGTACGCTCAGCATTACGCGAGCCATAGGGCAGGCGACTGCACGCTGGAGCACTCGAGAGGGCCTTACGGAGAGAACATCGCCGAAGGCTACGGGGCTTTTAGCGGCAAAGAAGCGGTGGATCTCTGGCTGTCGGAAAAGCCTAACTATAACCACGACTCCAACTCCTGCCAGGGAGGAGAGTGCCTGCACTACACTCAGGTCGTTTGGGGCAACTCTGTCGGACTAGGGTGCGCTAGAGCTACGTGCGCCAACGGATGGGCCTTTGTCACTTGCAACTACTATCCTCCAGGGAACTACGAGGGAGAAAAACCCTATTAATTAATATATGAGTAAATCATGGGGTGCGTTCGGACCACAGCATCAGCGAGATGAGGGGTAGTACCGGTTTATTCTTCTATTCCAATATCGATATATGCAAAGATATTTGAAATAAAGGTGCATGCATCTGATCAAAATGGAATATAAGTGGTTCAAATCATCGCTTCAAAATGAAAATGTGTTTGTTCGTCTGCGCATGTGATTTTTTTTTTTCTTTTTTCCCTTTATCCAGGTTTAGAGAGAGAAAAGAAGATTTGGATTAGATTAATGTTTTGTTTTTTTTTTTTGTTAATTTGTTTTTTTAATAGGGTTCTTGTCAACTTCTATCTATAGTAAGAGCTCATTGAATATATGGACAAGAATGGTAGCATGCTGCCTTGAGCAAATCCTGATTTACCTCCCTGCAGGGTCTTGGGGTGGGTTCTGTGGGGCGTGGGGATTAGTCTCGGCTGTGATGCATCCCAGGGTAATCTGGTAGATGCCGGCTGAGGACACTCGGACGATATCCAAAAAAAAAAGAAAAAAAAGAATGGTAGCATCCATATGAAATAGAGTTAATCATTTGGCTAAGGAACAACATAACTATAGTAGAAAAGTATAACTAAATTTGTCAAAAAAAAAGTATTTTTTTTTTTTTTTGGGTGTGAAATTAGGTCCCTCACCTCTTTGAACTATTCCTTGGATTTCTCTCTTCTTTTTTTACTCCCACTTACTACCGCAAGTCCTCCCATTATCTCATTTTCTTTTTGTTTCCCTCCTCTTCCTAAATATATTTATTTCAAAGTAGTACAAACTAATACCACCCCTCTTCCTAAATGAAGTTGCTAGTTCTGTTGTGGGTGTTTCCTTGCTTAGTACTCTTGAAAGATATATATATATATATAGATGAAGATTATCAAAGAAATACAGAAGCAGCTTGGAAAACAAGCGAGTTGCTTGTATTTGCTTGTAGACCAGACTGTAACATACAAGGACGATTACAACTTCACAAACGTAGAATCGAAAGTAATTTAAAAAATTCTTCCCAAGGAAGGTTTTCGAACAAAGAGTAGAACCTTGACCAAAAGAAAATATCCTGCAAAATTTTTTGTAATAACAACTATGCTGCAAGAGATTTGTCTCCAAATGTTCTAGCATCCCTTTCTTTCCAAATCCCCAACATGAACGCTAGAGTTTGAGGGCTTTGAAGTTTCCTATGAGACGAGAACATTTCCAAAAGTGGTGCAAATCTTGTAGTGAACACGACATCACCCACTGCAATCCTAGCAATTTCAAAGCACCTGACCATATGAAGCTACTAAATTTACAATCTATGAGCAGATGATCAATTGATTCTCCATCTTCTTTGCATAGGATACACATTGTGGCCATCCTCCACCCTTTGGCTTATATATTATCCTGAGTACTAATTTTCTTTAAGGAGCAATACCAAATAAAGGAGGAAACTTTTCTTGGTACGAACTTGTTCCAAATTAAGCGGTGTACTGGGTTTGGATGCTGCTCGTCGAATTTATTTTCCAACAAGAACATGTAGATTGACTTGGTAGAGAATAAGTTGTTGATTGACATGAGCCAAATGCAAGAATCTTCCCCTATATTTGGAACTTTTATTGAGTAGATAAATTTGAGCAATTAGGCAAAGTTACATGATCCATTCCCCTGGGATTTTGGCTAAAAGAGATGTCCTAGAATTGATTCCCGGAGACCAAATTAAAGATGTCAGCAACATACCCATTTTTGGCTATAGTAATCTTGAACAACAAAGGGAAAATTTTGCTTACTGGTTAATGTGTCCCCCACTTGTCCGTCCATAATTTCGTACGAGTCCCCATGCCAATTTTTATTTTGGCTACCTCCTAGAAGGCATTGGTTGTCACTAGGATACCTTTCCAGCACCTAGACCCATGTGCAAAGGTATAAAGTTTGGGCTCCCATGAATCCAATGGAAGTTTATATTTGTTGCAGACCACCCTCCTTCATAAGTAGTTTTATCTTGGCTCAACTTCCATAACCATTTGCTTAAAAGAACCTTGTTGAAGGTAAGTGCATATTTTATCCACAATCCTCCATTCTCAGTTGTTATCCTTTTAACTAAAGGATATTTGAACACCACTGAATTCCCTCTTTGCAAAAAAATTATGTTACATACCTTCCAATTTAGTTAGAATGTACAGTGGAATGGGCAAGGTGAGGTAATATATTGGCACATTTGTTAGAATTCTCTTAATTAATCAAAGTCAATTTGCCACCAAAAGAGAGATAATTGACTTTCCATGAGGCCAATTTTTTGTTAAACTTTTCAATTATAGGGTCTTAGATCGCTTTTGTTCTAACTTTTGCCTCGAGAGGGAGGCCAAGATAAATAATAGGCAACTGTTCAACTTTGCAATTTAATAAGTCAACTATTTCCTCCAAATTTTACCCTATAGCTATGTGGAAAACTTTGCTTTTGGCTAAATTTATTTTAAGGTTTGGTGAAGCTTCAAATCAATGAAGGGTGATATGTGGCCATTTGATATCACTGTTGATATCTTTGCAAAAAATTAGAGTATTGTTAGGGATGTGACTCATATTCTGAGATGAATGAATGTATCGAGAAAAACACCGTGAAGCAAGGGACCAAAAGAGAGATGTGGGGTGCAGCCACGGAGGGCAAACCGTTGACGGTTTTAGGCAGTAACTATGAGGTGTTTCTTTTTGCTCCAAACCATCGACGGATTGGGCAATATTGAAGAGTAAACTTGACGGTGGCAGCAATATTTGACGACGGTTGTCGACCAGCTGCTTATGTTGATCGGCGGCCACCAACCTCACCAACCAGCCACAATCGTTGATTATTTTGTTTTAGAATCATCTATAAATAGATGTGTGTGAGTGCAATGTAGTATGTGGCATTGAGAGAGTAAATAACCAATGAGTGAGAGAGACAATTGTTTTTTTTTTTTTGAAGTCCACTGTATTTATTTTTAGATTGAATTACATTGTTCTTTCAATTGATTCTCACTGGGTTTCAGTCACAACTAGTGGCTGAGTGTCCCCTCCACCCATCAGTGGTATCAGAGAGTCCAAGTATGCCGAAATTCGCCACACAGAGTTAAACAGAGAAGAAATTCAATTTTCTCCCAGATTTGAAGTTGCTCAAAATCCAAACTTGAGCCTACCATTGTGACATTCGCGTTGAGACGATTCCAACGGTGAAAACCACGTCTCAAATGGACTTTGGGAGACTCCACATGTGCTCACACGCGCCTCTAGCAAAGTCAATGTCCTTCCCACGCGCCTCACGCGCCAACGAGGATTCTGATCGTCGGCTTCACGCACTCCACGTGCCCCACACGTGTCTTCCTTGCCCAGCTAGTGAGATCTAACCTGGCCCCCCGATCCGAGACCCGGCTCAGAGACTCGCGTCCAGCAACCGGGCTCCAGCCCTGCAAGCACGACCCAACCCACCTTCTGACCCGCGTTCAGCCTCCAACACGCGGCACACGCAGAAGCCGCCACATGGCTCTACCAGTAAGTACTGACGCCGTTAAACAACCGTTAAGTTAAACCGACCTAGTTTAAACAACCAGAACTTCCTATAGCCAGTTTAGTGATTTTCGAACCGATTCTTTGCAAACCAAAATCGGTTTATAAGGTTTTTCAACCTTCTAAACAAATTGGTGGCATCAGATTTGCCAAAATCTATCCCTATCACTCTCTTTTGATATATGGTGAATGGTGCTACCCAAGCGGTCATTCCAAATTTGACCCTAGAGAATTATGACAACTGGTCTATTCAAATGAAATCCTTTCTAGGTGCTTAGGATGTCATGGACATCGTTGAAGATGGGTAAAGAGAAAGCCTATCAAAAGAAGTCGAAGCAACTATGTGTGATGCTCAAAGAACGACCTTGCGAGCCGATCGAAAGAAGGATTGCAAGGCGAAGTCCATAATCTACGAAGGCCTTGATGAGGCCACATTCGAAATCATCGCCTATGCCAAGACATCCAAAGAAGTTTGGGACTCTCTCCAACGAACACACAAATGTGTAGACAAAGTAAAGAAGATTCATCTTCAAACATTGCGAGGTGATTTCGAATCTTTAAAAATGAAATCTACTGAATCTATAGCTGACTACTATACACGAGTTATGGTAGTTGTAGACACCCATTTTTTTCCCAGGCCCAATATAACAAAAGTTGTTGTTGTTGTTATTATTATTATTATTATTATTATTATTATTATTATTACTATTATTATTATTATTATTATTATTTCTATTATCTTAATTATTATTTTTACTATTATTATAATTATTGTTATTATCTTACTTTATTATTATTATTATTATTATTATTATTTTATTATCATTGACCTTATTATTATGGTTTTTATTTTGCATTATTATCCTTATTATTATTATTATTTTTAAATATTACTTTATTATTATTATTATTATCGTACTATTATTATATTATTATTATTTTCAAATCTTGTCATTATTACATTACTATTATTATTATGATTATTATTATTAGGAATTATTATTAGTTGCCATATTCATTATTACTATAAAAGTACAAAAAGAAAAAAGAAGAAGGAAAAGAAAATAAAAAGGGAGCTTTAGGGTTTTAATTTTTTATAAATAGGAAGGAAAAGAACCCTCTGAGGGGAAGGGGGCGCACACACAACCAAAGGAGGCGCGGAGACACGCAAGTAACCCTAAAAAAAAAAAACCCCATCTTTCACTTCTCTCCCTCGGAATATCTGTTCCTCCCTCACGCTTCCCTCCCTGATCCTCACGCTGTTCTCTTTTCTTCACACTAGCAACCACCGCTCACAGACAGCAGCTCCATATTCACCCATACCAGCAGCCCTTGCGGCCTGCCGCTGCTCTCTCAGTCCCCACGGCCTGCTGCTGCTCTTTCTCCCTTGACCAACTTCTGACCAGCAGACTTGAAGGCCCCCAGTACGCACAGTACCACGGCAACGTGTTCCCACGGCCCCTGCTGCAACCAACTCCAAGTCCATGCGCAGACCAGTCGTGGCATTGCTGTTTTCCGGCAGATCTCCCGGATCCTCCTTCCCCACCAACATCTAGCAACCAGTCCCACCGCCACTGCCAGTCACTGTTGCACCAGTAGCTCCGCCTTCCGGTGCCTATCTCCATCATCATCCATCCCCACTCTGCAATCACCGGAGTTCCCCTGCTACCGAGGGCCACACACCAGCCACAAGCAGCCACAATAACAGATTCCCGAGGCCTCCTTCTTCGCTGGGTGCTCCAGCTGAACACTGCAACCCAACTCCGGTGAGCTTCTCTCCATGCCGGCCACATGCACACACACACACACACACACACACACACACACATGCACTTGGAGTTTTTTTTTTTTTATTCCTTTCTTTCTGTTTCCTATTTTGATTATTTTCCTGTTTTGATCTAATGTTGAGTCTTCATTGTATATGCAGGTAAGATATCCAGGTTGTATTTATTATATATACATAGTATGTGTGTGTGCATATTAATTAATTACCTTTCGTCTTACAGTTTTCTTTGTATTTATTTTAATATTTAATATTCATGCAAGTTTTTTATCGTATTTGTTATATAGCTTAATTGTTTTATTATCATTCTTGAGTGTGTTTAGGGTTTTTGGTTATTATTGCACTCATTTTATGTTTAATATTTGTATAGTTATGGTTGTGTATTAATTTTGGTGGTCATATTGAATAGGTACATATTAATTTTAGAAGTTAACTTGTTTCCATAAGTTCATTACCTTGCCATTTTTATTGGTTTCCATATTTTAATTATTTTTGTTTATGCATATTAAATACTAATTAAGTTATTCTTCTTGGTTGCAGGATTTTTGTTCATATTTAAATTTTAATTATTTTTGTTTACGCTTATTAAATACTAATTAATTTATTCTTCTTGGGTGCAGGATTTTTGTTCATATTTAAATCTTTGTTGTTCTTGTTTATGCATATCAAATACTAATTGATTTATTTTTCCTGGGTGCAGGATTTTTGTTCATATTAAATATTTGCTTTATGTTTAAATATTATTATTGAATTTGTGTTATTAAGTCATAGCTCTTTAGCGTATGTTGTAATATTTTGGTTTATTATTATTTTTATCATGTATGTATTTAGGTAATATGGTAATATATTATTTCATATTATTTTTATTATTATGGTTTATTAGGTTATAAGGTTGTTATGCATATATAATTTAGGTATATTAGGGTTTATTATATTTTTTCTATTATCATATATATGATATAATTCATTATTTGGTATTGTACGTAATATAATGATTGACCATGTAATATTGTATTATTATCATGTTAACTGTTTAGGATTGTATATCTAATTTGATTTGATTTATTACTATAAGTCTAGAAGTTACCATATAGATTGTTTACATATTAGTAATAGCTTGAATAGGTTTCCATAAGTTCATTATTTGTTTGCCTTTAATTTGATTTGTTTCATTAATTAATTGCTTATGTATGTGTGTATTGAATCTTTAATTGGGTGTCAATATTAAGGTAAATAAAATATGTATATTATTATTACCATAAATATTGTTATTATTCCTATCATTATTTATTATTATCCTTATCATTTATTACTTACTATTATTATCATATTTATTATTTACTATTATTATTTATTCGTTGTTATTACTATTATATTTACTACGTATATTAGTATGGTATTATTATGATATTATATACTACTATTATGGTGTAGCGTTGTAATATTAATGTGATATTATTAGTATAGAACTATTATTATAGTAATATGTTTTATTATTGTTAATATTGTCATCACTTTTAATTACTACTAATGTTAAATATTTTTAGTACTTTTGTTCCATGGGTATATTTATATTTTGTATCATGTATTATGACATTTATTATTTTATAGTATTATTTTAATTTCGTATATGTTTATCCCTATGATTTTAATACTGGGGTATGAGCTTTCGGACTTCACGTACCTTTAGTTCTGAAGGAATATGTAAATATTTAGATTTTACATATATTTTTGTATTATTTATTTACGTATTTATTTATTTATTCACTTTGCACGTGTATTAATAAATTTACTAGAGGTGTAATTTAAAGACTTTTTAGATTAACTTAGGGATAATTTTAAATTAATTAGGTACCGTTTGTAAGAACGGGCGCATAGGGGGTGCTCGTACCTTCCCCTCGCGTAACCGAACTCCCGACCCCAGCTTTGGTAACGTAGCCCCATTTTACCCCTAACGGGGTAGTAATCATGTGTTCTAACCACACTAAAGGTTAGTGGCAACTTCGACACTCCTTGTTTTCCCTGAATATTTAAAATTGATTTTTATTTCGCCGCTCGGGGCACACGCGCTCCAGGGACGTCGCGACAGCTTGGCGACTCCACTAGGGACATTAGAGTGTCGAGCCATTAATTAATTAGAAATTATCCCAAGTTCAAATTTAATAAATCTTTTAATTACTCCTTATTTTGTGAATATTGTAATTCGTAAATAACCTTGATTAATTGTAAACATTTTACTTTCATAATTTACAAACAACCGTAATTAATTAAAAATATTTTGTTTCCTAATTTTTTTTGAATATTAATTGTAGATATTTTGTTTCCAAATATTCTGAATAAGCATATTAATTGTAGATATTTTGAATAAGCATATTAATTATAGATATTTTGTATACTAATTGTAAATATTTTGTTTCCATATTTTTTTTAAGTAAGCGTATTAATTAAAAATATTTTGTTTCCAAATTTTTTGAATAAACATATTAATTGCATATATTGTGTTTCCTTATCTTTTGAATAAATATATTAATTGTAGATATCTTGTTTCCATATTTTTAATAGCATGTGAATAAATGTGGGGATAGCGGGATTAGGTTAAATTTAAATTCACACACTCTCACGTTCTATACCCGGGCTTTACCTGCTAAGATTAGAAAGGAGTGTAATACTGTTTGTCCCCACGTGGCAGGGCTTGTGGGGACCCACGAACCACTCCTCTCAATTTAAACTTTGTCCAAACCCCTTTTGGGTAAGGATGGAGGTTAGATTGGGAACCTTTTTATCAATAGGGATTAGAGCCTACCCACACATACTTGTCTATAGTCTTCCCTAACTAGGATAAAGCCATGAAGAACCCTATATATACATACCAACCCTGGGTTGGGACAAGAGTCACATCCTTCTCCACGTATAGTATGTTGTATATATGTTGTGAGATACTTTGTATTATATCATACATTTTGCATCTATTTTAGACATACATACTACTTAACCAATATTTTGAAAAAGACCAACAATAAGACCATGGCCCATCATTTCAAAAATGAAGCATTTGGTCCAAAATATTTTAAAATACGGGTCGGCCCAACCCTTTTCAAATAACTCGGGCCCAATTTTCTTTAAAAAACAAGCATAGGCCTGACCTTTTTCTAAGCAAAAACTTGGCCCATGCCTGATTTTCAAAAAGGATCAAACCTAGATTTTAAAAGTAAGCCTTGACCCTATTACCTACAAATCTAGGACAACATTTTTTTAAGCAGTCCAAGCCCAATTCCTTTTTAACTAGGGCCTAATCCCATAAAATAAAAAATAAAAAAAAAGAGCTTGAAGCCCATATTTTGAAATACTCGAGGTCGAAGTGCACATTAAAGTACACAAGCCCGCATTGAACAAATCCAAGGGGTTGACTAGCCTGGGTCAACCCCAACCTCAAAACATAATCTGACCCTTCATAGATTTGAACTGAAAATGTCGCCCACCAATGGTCGTGAAATCATTCATTAGTGGAATTTTTCCAGAATTTTGGCAAAGTAGTCATTTAGGTTACATCGCATTCATGCTCTTCATTTCATGCATAGCCATACAGGATGGGCTACAAGAATGTTTATATCTTTGTTTGAATGTATAAGTGCACTAGTTAGATCCATACATAAACACTCATTGCACAACATAATCATTGCATCCCATGGTCATGCATTAAATACTCACACATTCATGCATTACATAATCGTGCATTCGGTTCTAAAAAGAAAGTTTTGGTCTACAGCTCTCTCAAGGAAAGAAGCTACCTGAATAATTGAAAGCAATATTGAGACCGCTACGCACCCGTACAATACTCGGAGAAAGGCAAAAGAAGTGAGCGAGTAACTAGAAAACAGGGTCCTGGGCATAGAACAAGGACATGAAGAATTGATTGAGAAAATGAGAAAAATTCTGGAATTGTTGATGAACAAAGGAAAAGCAATACAAAATGATCCTGAAACATATACGGACCCTACTTATCCTCCAGGGTTCACCCCAAATCATGGACAAACATCAACTCCACCACCTAATGTCATGGGGGGTCCAATGCCAAATATACCTTCATTCTTCCCTGTTGTGCCAACACAGGGGTTTCCAGTGGTAGGAACTCCTCTGATATGGGGATAAACAAATCTGAGACTGAGCGTCGTTATGATGTGCTGGAGGAGTGTCTGAAAGCCATTGAGGGATCTAATATGTTTGACTCCGTTGACCCTAATGACTTATGCCTTGTTCCAAAGGTCATCCTGCCACCAAAATTCAAAGTCCCAGATTTCAAAAAATTTGATGGAACCCACTGTCCTCGGACTCACTTAAGCCTCTATTGTTAAAAAATGGCCGCACACACAGATGACGAAAGGTTGATGATGCATTGCTTTCAGGATAGCTTGACTCGAGCGGCTATCAGATGGTACATTCAGCAGGATCGAGCTTGAATCCATTCTTGGAAAGATCTGGCAAATTCTTTTATAGCTCAGTACCGCCATGTGATAGAAATGACCCTGATCGTATGACCCTACAAAGCATGCAAATGAAACCTAATGAAACATTCAGAGAATATGCATATAGATGGAGGGATATGTCCATTCAAGTGAGCCCTCCAGTGGAAGATAGGGAGGCTATTTCCTTATTCGTGAATGCATTGAAAGATCCCTACTTTGCACATCTCCTAGGGGCAACCCCCCATGACTTTATGGATATTGTTTCTACTAGAGAAAGAATTGAAACGACCATCAAAGCTAGAAGAACCAAAAGTGGTGACGCAGAAGAAACTGATCCGAGTAAGAGGAAGAAAGACGAGGAAGCACAAATGATTCAGGGGCATCCTTACCAAGAGGGTGAGACCTAGTGGACAAGTAAGAACTTTGCTTACAAACCCATAGTCCATCAGATAGTGCAGCTAGGTGCGCAACCCCAAGCAATTTCCCTTGGGCCTAAGCCTGTTACAAGGCAGCCGAATGTTTTAGGACATGAGAGGGGAACCCCCAATGGAAAGAAAAAGTAAAGAATTCAACCTATTCCAATGACTTATGCAGAATTGTTCCCGCAATTGGTGCCAATTCAAATGGTTGCACCAGTACTAGGATTGTTGCTGCAGTCCCCTTTCCCGAGGTGGTATGATCCAAATGCTTGATGCGAGTATCATTCTGGGGCAATAGGTCATTCAATTGAAAAATGTTGGCATTTTAAGCATAAAGTATAAACCTTAAAAGATTTGGGTCTATTGGCGATTGAAACGGAGGAGCCCGTTGTGCAACGTTAAAAGAATATTTTGAAGTTCAAATCAGTCAGAGAAGTACAAAAAGTTTGGGATCATAGATATTCTACATATAGTCTGAATGAATGGGTTTACTCTTTGACAATGAAAATGGAGAAATTCAAGTGGCAAACTTTTGATCATTCACCCCCTTCAAGGATGCTTTTGTTTTCTTCTTTCTTCTGTTGCAATTTGTTAACGCTTGTGTCTCAAAAATTTCCTTTTCTATTAATGAAATGAAATTATGCATTTTCGCATATCACTTGCGTCAAGAGTTCAATTGCCAAAATTTTGTCTACTTGTGTTTCATCCTAAGATACGGAAAACAAAAATGCCAATATTCGTGAGCCACAAGCGAACGATAGTTATGAAAATTCAAGTTAGGAGACGGAAGTAAAGGAAGATGAAACAATGTTCATCACTCTATGAATTCAAATACTGCGAAGAAGTTTTCAAAGCCTCAGTAAAATATTTGTTGGTTCCATGAATCTCATGTCGGTTCGCTAATCATGTTTTGATCAAATGATAGATGGCCATCTTTGGCCGACAAGTATCCTTAAAAAGAACCAAATATTGATTTACCATTTGTTAACCCATTTGAGCTTGTTTGTTAAACCAAATTTTCTAAAAAGTCAGTTCACCAGAAATTTAACTTAGGTTTGGGTCTCCTAGTGTTTGGCAAGTCATTTGAGGCAATGATCACTACCAAAATGATGGTAGGCTATTTTTCTGCTATCCAAAAGAAAGTCAAAGAAGAAAATCTCTTGCAAGCCCTTTTGAACCTGAAAAATTCAATTCTTAATTAACCCGTCAAAGGATCACACCCCACATTAGGGCAGTTTCAAAAAAAAAAAGATCAGTTCCAAATGAAATTCAAATGAAAATGAAGTTAAGATTCCTTCATAAAAGGAAAAGCAAAAGTTGCGGTTAAAGGAAAAGATGAAAAAGCGAAAAAAAAAAAAAGAGGAAAGAGAAAGAAGAAGAAAAAGGAAAGAAAGAAATAAGGGACATACTACATATGTGACCTTTGACCAAATTATCCTTGATAAAATTGACAACTTTGAGCCTTATTTAACTCTTTTCTTCTTTAACCCATACCCTTAGCCTATATTACGGTCCAAATGAAAGTCCTGACCAGATTGGTATACATTGTTGTCTCAAATGATTTATCAGACTCAATATTGTGTCTAAACTACATAATGACCTGTTCCTGAAAAGGTACGTAGGCAACTTGTTCAAATGACAAGTGCGGTCAATACCTTGTAGAAACCCCAAACTGGGGCAAACGTTATCAGGGAATGGGATTTTTGAGCCTTGGTTTCCTCATTTTTTTGAAAACCCATATCCCTAAGCCTACGTTTCATCCCAAGTCTTAAAGACCATCTTGAGATCAAAACATGGGTTGGACTTGGCTAAATTAAGGGCAACTATTAAACGAGAGGTTCCCAGCGGTTTCACGACAGAATAAGGTAGAAGAATAGTCCCCCCGATTAAAACTGGGGCAGTCTGTGAAAGAGGAAAATCAGCTATTCAGTTCGAAAAGTTAGCACCATCATCATAGGGCTCTTGAATACTGGCATGAAGTTTTTCTGTTGAAATAGCATGTGAACACAATAAAACATCTATTTTGTGCATATGGCCTTTTTGATTTAGCAAATTAATGTCCTAAATGCATGATCATTCATCATTCATTCATTCAAAAAAAAAAAGAAAGAAAGAAAAAATAAAAATACCATTCTTCAAAAGCCCCCAAAGGAGGACGGATGGTTAAAAGGGTTTAGTCACCGACACATTTGCCAAAAAAAGGATCTTTGTGAAAGGCAGGTAAATTGGTCAGGAATAGTTATAAATGCACCTAAGTGAGGCCAACTCTATGTTGAGTTCCAGTGACGCCGATTTGGTTGCCTTCATGTTGAAGCCATGATTAGTAACAAGTGATGGTAACTGGGGTAGATTTGGGTTGAGTTTTGTCTGGACTAATTCTGATGCCTTTATATTAAAGTGCACAATGATAACATAGCCAAGATCAGTGGTCAAGGATCGAAACTAGGGTAGTTTTTAAGTTCTATTGGAGCAAATTCAGGAGCTTTCAGGACAACATAAATGTCCAAAACAGGGCCATAACTAGTGGCATGTAAATACTAGGGCAGATTTTGAGCACCGGCAACGTGGAATTTGAAAGTACATCCATGATCAGAGATTTGGTTGTCGATTACAAGCACGTTGGAAGGAGAAAAGATTCATGCATTACCATACATTCCATGCATTGCATAAGAAAGAAAATACAAAGGGCATCTCATTTAACATGCATAAATCTTTGCATTCACGCATCATTGTGCACACATAACAACATATCACTGCATTCTAGCATCTTAGGTAGCAACATGCATACATATAGTAATAGAGCACCATTCATTCATACTTGCCTGGTTGAATAAACTTCTGAATAATTCTTTTGCATCATTGACTGAGCCATTCTTGTCTAGACGTATTTTGAAACTGGGAAGTTGGCCCCTATGCACAGATTGACATACTTTGAAACTGTGGCAGTTAACCCCAGGAAGCAATTAATGCATTGGTTGTTGAGTCTCAAAGAGGGTAATCTAAAGACAGCCAAAGAAGAAACTAGGGATTTCGTTACCGATCGATAATCCTTGGGGGAATAATTCTGAACCCTACACCTGAGGACATTTTTTAGAAGAATCTCGTGGTCTCGCACCCGATTGATCACCCTCAGCAGGGTGACCATTTTCCAAAATACTGACCTTCCAAAAGATCTCGGGACCTAGCACCCAATTGATCATCCCTAGTGAAGCAAATTTTCGGCACTTAGAACCTTACACTTAAGGACACTTTCCGAAAGATCTCAAGACCTCGTACCTGATTGATCATCCCCCCATACAGAGTAACCATACCCCTAGTCCAAATTGAGTCATCTACCTTGAAATTAAGGCATCGAACCTCACATCCAAAAATGGTGTTGTTCACGACAAAATCGGGACATTGGATTACCTTAAAACCTTCTTGATTATCTCATTCATGCGAGCAGTTTCATCCAAATTGTTTTGATTATCTTATTCACACTTATTGACCCATCAAGGTCCCACTCTTATTGACCCTTCGCGGGTCCCATCTTATTGACCCTTTGCGATCCCACCTTATTGACCCTTCGCGGTCCTCACTCATATTGAGCCATCGCAGTCCCACCATATTGACCCTTCGCGGTCCCATTTTATTGACCCTTTGCGGTCCCACCTTATTAACCCTTCGCGATCCTCACTCATATTGAGCCATCGCGGTCCCATCATATTGACCCTTCGCGGTCCTCACTTATATTGACCCTTCGCGGTCCCACCTTATTGACCTTTCGCGGTCCCACTCTTATTGACCCTTTGCGGTCCCACCTTATTGACCCTTTGTGGTCCCACCTCATTAACCCTTTGCGGTCCCACCTTATTGACCTTTTGCGGGTCCAACCTTATTAACCCTTCGTAGTCCCATCTTATTGACCCTTCGCGGTCCCACCTTATTGACCCTTTGCGGTCCCACCTTATTGACCCTTCGCGGTCCCATCTTATTGACCCTTAGCGGTCCCACCTTATTGACCCTTCGCGGTCCTCACTCATATTGAGCCATCGCGGTCCCACCATATTGACCCTTCGCGGTCCTCACTTATATTTCGCGGTCCCACGTTATTGACCCTTCACGGTCTCACTCTTATTGACCCTTTGTGATCCACCTTATTGACCTTTTGCGGTCCCACCTTATTGACCTTTTGCTTGTCCCACCTTATTAACCCTTCGCGGTCCCACACTTATTGACCTTTCGCGGTCCCAACCTTATTGACCCTTTGCGGTCCCACCATATTGACCCTACACGGTCCCATCTTACTAACCTTTCGTGGTCCCACCTTAATGACCCGGTGCGGTCCCACCTTATTGAGCCATCGCGGTCCCACCATATTGACCCTTCGCGGTCCCAATTTTATTGACCATTCGCGGTCCCACCTTATTGACCCATCACGGTCCCACTCTTATTAACCCATCGCGGTCCCACCCTACTGACCATCACGGTCCCACCTTATTGACCCATCACGGTTCCACTCTTATTGACCCTTCGCGGTCCCACCTTATTGACCCTTTGCGGTCCCACCTTATTGACCCATCGCGGTCCCCCACCTTATTGACCCTTTGCAGTCTCACCTTATTGACCCTTCGCGGTCCCATCTTACTGATCCTTCGCGGTCCCCCCGTAGTGATCCTCTGCGGTCCCACCTTCTTGATCCTTTGCGGGCCTACCTTATTCACCCTTCCCGGTGCCACCTTATTGACCCTCTACGGTCCCACTCTTATTGACCGTGTGAGATCCACTCATATTTACCCTTTTGCGGTCTCACTCATGTTGATCATTCGCTGGTTATTTTCGGAAGTCACACTCTAGTCTCTTTTGATGCAATGGGCCTGGTCCAAAATCATCGTCTTTTATCTTTGCAGGTTTGTTGCTACAAATAACATAGGAGAGTTTCCTACTTTTACTTTGAAGCAACGAAACCTACAAAGAGGGGCAGCTGTAAACACCCATTTTTTTCCTAAGCCCAATATAACAAAAGTTGTTGTTATTATTATTATTATTATTATTATTATTATTATTATTATTATTATTATCTTTATTTATTTTTACTATTATTATAAATATTTTTATTATCTTACTTTATTATTATTATTATTATTATTATTATTATTATTTATTATCATTGACCTTATTATCATGGTTTTTTATTTTGCATTATTATCCTTATTATTATTATTATTTTATTATTATTATTAATATTACTTTATTATTATTATTATTATTATTAAATATTACTTTAATTATTATTTATTATCGTACTATTATTATATTATTATTTTCAAATCTTGTCATTACTACATTACTATTATTATTATGATTATTATTATAAGAATTATTATTAGTTGCCATATTCATTATTACTATAAAAGTATAAAAAGAAAAAAGAAGAAGAAAAAGAAAATAAAAGAGGGAGCTTTAGGGTTTTGATTTTTTATAAATAGGAAGGAAAAGAACCCTCTGAGGGGAAGGGGGCGCACACACACAACCAACGGGGGCACGGAGACACGCAAGTAACCCTAAAAAAAAAGCCCCCATCTTTCACTTCTCTCCCTTGGGATATCTATTCCTCCCTCACGCTTCCCTCCCTGATCCTCACGGTGTTCTCTTTTCTTCATACTAGCAACCACCGCTAACAGACAGTAGCTCTATATTCACCCATACTAGCAGCCCTTGCGGCCTGCCGCAGCTCTCTCAGTCCCCACGGCCTGCTACTGCTCTTTCTTCCTTGACCAACTTCCGACCAGCAGACTTGAAGACCCCCAGTAAGCACGGCACCACGACCACGTGTTCCCACGGCCCCTGCTGCAACCAACTCCAAGTCCATACGCAGACCAGTTGTGGCGTTGCTGTTCTCCGGTAGATCTCCCGGATCCTCCTTCCCCACCAACATCTAGCAACCAGTCCCGCCGCTGTTGCCAGTCACTGTTGCACCAGCAGCTCCGCTTTCCGGCGCCCATCTCCATCCTCATCCATCCCCACTCTGCAATCGCCGGAGTTCCCCTGCTACCGAGGGCCACACCACCAGCCACAGGCAGCCACAATAACATATTCCCGATGCCTTCCTTCTTTGTTGGCGCTCCAGCTGAACACTGCCACCCCAACTCCCGCGAGCTTCTCTCCATGCCGGGCCACATGCACACACACACACCACACACGTGCACTTGGAGTTTTTTTTTTTTTTATTCCTTTCTTTCTGTTTTCCCTATTTTGATTATTTTCCTGTTTGATCTAATGTTGAGTCTTCATTGTATATGTAGGTAAGATATCCAGGTTGTATTTATTATCTATACATAGTATGTGTGTGTGCGTATTAATTCATTACCTTTCGTCTTACAGTTTTTCTTGTATTTATTTAATATTTAAAATTCATGCAAGTTTTTTATCGTATTTGTTATATAGCTTAATTGTTTTATTTCTCCTCTGAGTGTGTTAGGGTTTTTGGTTATTATTGCACTCATTTTATGTTTACTATTGGTTCTAGTTATGGTTGTGTATTAATTTTGGTGGCTTATTGTATAGTTACATATTAATTTTAGAAATTACTTGTTTCCATACGTTCATTGCCTTCTTGCCATTTTTTATTGGTTTCCATATTTAATTATTTTTGTTTATGCGTATTAAATACTAATTAATTTATTCTTCTGGTTGCAGGGTTTTTGTTCATATTTAAATTTTAATTATTTTTGTTTATGCATATTAAATACTAATTAATTTATTCTTCTTGGGTGCAGGATTTTTTGTTCATATTTAAATCTTTGTTGTTCTTGTTTATGCATATCAAATACTAATTAATTTATTTTTCCTAGGTGCAGGATTTTTGTTCATATTAAATATTTGCTTTATGTTTAAATATTATTATTGAATTTGTGTTATTTAAGTCATAGCTCTTTAGGGTATGTTGTAATATTGTGGTTTATTATTATTTTTTATCATGTATGTATTTAGGTAATATGGTAATATATTATTTCATATTATTTTATTATTATGGTTTATTTGGTTATAATGTTTTTAATCATGTATAATTTATGAATATTAGGGTTTATTATATTTTTTCTATTATCATGTATATGATATAATTCATTATTTGGTATTGTACGTAATATATTGATTGACCATGTAATATTGTATTATTATCATGTTAACTGTTTAGGATTGTATATCTAATTTGATTTGATTTATTACTATAAGTCTAAAAGTTATCGTACTGATTGTTTACATATTAGTAATAGCTTGAATAGGTTTCCATAAGTTCATTATTTGTTTGCCTTTAATTTGATTTGTTTCATTAATTAATTGCTTATGTATGTGTGCATAGAATCTTTAATTGGGTGTCAATATTAAGGTAAATAAAATATGTATATTATTATTACCATAAATATTGTTATTATTCCCATCATTATTTATTATTATCCTTATCATTTATTACTTACTATTATTATCATATTTATTATTTACTATTCTTATTTATTTGTTGTTATTACTATTATATTTACTACGTATCTTAGTATGGTATTATTATGATATTATATACTACTATTATGGTGTAGCGTTGTAATATTAATATATATTATTAGTATAGAAACTATTATTATAGTAATATTTTTTTATATTGTTATATTGTCATTACTTTTTAATTATTACTAATGTTAAATATTTTTAGTACTTTTGTTCCTTGGGTATATTTATATTTTGTATCATGTATTATGATATTTATTATTTTATAGTATATTTTATTTTCGTATATGTTTATCCCTATGATTTTAATGCTGGGGGTATGAGCCTTCGGGCTTCACGTACCTTCAGTTCTGAGGGAATATGTAAATATTTAGATTTACATATATTTTTGTATTATTTATTTACTTACTTTATTTATTTATTCACTTTGCACGTGTATTAATAAATTTACTAGAGGAGTAATTTTAAAGACCTTTTAGATTAACTTAGGGATAATTCTAAATTAATAGGTACCGTTTGTAAGAACGCGCGCGTAGGGCTTGCTTCGTACCTTCCCCTCGCGTAACCAAACTCCCGACCCAGCTCTGGTAAACGTAGAGACCCATTCTACACCCTAACGGGGTTAGTAATCATGTGTTCTAACACACTAAAGGTTAGTGGCGACTCCCGAACACTCCTTGTTTCCCTTGATCATTTAAAATTTATTTTATTTCGCCGTCCGGGCACACGCGCTCCAGGGACGTCGCGACAGTGTATCAAATCAATTGAGAAGAAATGAAGAGACTCTCAATGATGAGAGAATTTGTGAGAAAATTTTGTGATCTTTGGATCTAAAATATGATTATATAGCTGTGACAATGGAAGAAACAAAAGTTTTTGGAAACCATGTTCGTAGAAGAACTTGTGGGCTCACTCCAAACCCATGAGCAGAAAGTCAACAGAAAGGAGTGATGATAAAGCATTGAAGCAAGCTCTCCAAAACAAAGTTGTTGCTCACTACCGATACATAACAACAAGGGGGAACATCACAGTAAGGTAGAGGACAAGGCCGAGGATTCCTCGTTAGAAGAAACTATTGGAAAATGTTGACTCTAGAGGAGGTGGTAGAGGCGAAAGAGGTCCCCCTAAAGAAGGACGCAATCAATAGAACTATGTCCCTTGAGGCAGAGGACAAGGAAGAAAATGGGGATACAATAATCGTCCGAACGTAGACAAGAGAAACATTTAGTGCTACAACTGCTACAAGTACGGTACACTACACAGCAATGAGTGCAGAGGTAATCCCCACAATCACAAATAAATGAAAATGCTAACTTGTAGAAAAGGAGAAAGCCGAAGGAGAATCCTTGATGCTGATGGCACACTATTCAACCCACCAAGACTAAAATGTTGGTACCATGACTCTGGAGCCAACAATCACATAACTTGAAGAAAGAATCTATTTAATGAACTTGATGAAAAAAGTTTAGGGAGAGAATATCATTTGGTGATCTCTTTAAAGTCTCTGTTCAAGGAAAAGGAAATGTCCTTATCAAGGAAGGAATGGAAACCATGCCTTATATCTCCACATATACAATGTGCTAGCCATGAAGACTAATATGCTTAGTCTCAGACAACTCATGGAGAAAGATACCGAATTAGCCTTAAAGATAAGCAGATGGTGATAATAGATGCTCGAGGTAAGCTCGTTACTCGAGTACAAATGGCAAAGAATCCGAATGTTTCTGCTCGCCATTCAACATGATACCCCAAGGTGTTTGAGCTGCTATCATCAAAGACTGGCTATGGCATCTAAGATATGGACATATGAATTTTGAAAGTTTGAAAACAATTGGAAGGCAAAAAGATGGTGAAAGGCTTACCCAACATCCACCCACCCAAATGTAATATATGAAAGTTGTTGTTCTGAGCAAACAAGATAGAAACAGCTTTGGAAAGCAAGACGACTGGAGATCTACCATGCATTGCCGCTCCAGCTAGTCCACACACCGACATGTGTGGTCCATTGAGGACCATTTTTCAATTACACAAAATCGATTTACTTCCTCACCTTCATCAATGACTATAGCAGGAAGACTTGGGTGTACTTCCTGAAAATGAAGTCAGAGGTGTTTGACAAGTTCAAGAGTTTCAAAGCTCTTGTGGAAAAAAAAGTGGCTATCGCATCAAGTCACTTTGGTCGATCAAGGAGGAGAGTATAAGGATGAAGGCATTCTAGAATTCCTTAGGCAACAAGGGATTCAAACACCAGTTCACACCGACCTACACTCCCCAAGTTGAGCGGTGTAGCTAAAAAGGAAGAACTGCACACTCCTTAAACTAGCCATGAGCATGTTAAAGGATAATAATGTGCCCAAGAGCTTTTGGGCAGAAAGTAGTGGTGATGTGTAGTCTATCTACTCACCAGTGTCCTACGAAGAGTCTTGATACAAAGACACCACATGAAGCCTAGAGTACTCATGAGCCCAGTGTGAGTCATCTTAGGGTGTTTGACTCCATAGCCTGTTTCCAAAATCCCAGAAGCAAGAAGGACAAAGCTGGATGATAAAGGAGAGAAGTGTATCGTGTTGGATACAGTGACAACACCATGGGTATCCAACTCTACAATCCCATAAACAAAGAAAGTCATTCCCAGTCGGGATGTTATTTTTGAAGAAAATGAATCCTTGAAATGCGACTAGGATAATCTTCCAAAGATGCGGAATTGACACTTGAAGGAGAAGAACCTACGCAGGAAAGAGAAGGGCTATTGAGTCACAAGTTCTTGAGCTGCAAACACCACCTCCACATGGTTCACCACAAAGGAATGAAGCTCATCACCCTGACCGTGAAATTCTCAGACATGCGATCTAGAGTAGCTCAAAACTATGACTTTATGAAACTACACAAACCAATAGAAGAGTTGTCTCTATACTTATTGTTGTTGACCAGCGTACCCGTGTTAGCTTAAGAAGTAATGAAGAAGAAAAATGGAGAAGTATAAGCTACAAAGCAAGACTGTCGCCAATGCTACAAGCGAAAGAAAGGATTGATATGGCGAAATATTTCGCCCCCTGGTGCCAGGCTTGAAACCATATTAAAATTTCACTAATCAGCACAAATGGATGGAATATTTACTAGCTGGACGTGAATCAACATTTTTCTGTTTATGGAAGAGATATCTATATTCCATCAACCTTGTATAGTTTGAAGAGGGAACCGAAGATATAAGTGTACAATTGAGAACGAACTCTATGGCTTGAAGTAGGCACCTCGTGCGTTGAACATGATGATTCAAGACTACTTCCAGATAGAAGACTGGATTGAGACAGTGTCACTACGAGCATACGTACCATGACGATGAGACAGACTGAAGCCTGTAATTACCTTACCTACATGTGATGATTTGATCTTCACCAGCAACCATCAGTAAGTTTGCCGCTTTCAACGGAGGCTGGTCAAGAATCCCTCCAAAGATGATATTGGTTTCGATGGCTCTCATTTCTTGATAGAAGTCCCGCAAAGCTAGAAGGACTCTGCATCGCCCAAGAGCCACATATGCAACATCAGGTATGAGACGTTTGGAATGACAATGCAAACTTGTAACAACTCCGATGAAACGGGCCTCGGAACTGAGAAAAAAAATGAGGAAATAGAGTTGACCCCATCTATTCCAAGGAGTTTGGTTGGAAATCTTGAAGTATTTGATGTACACCAGACCCGACATCCTCTATGGGTTGGACCCTTTCGTAGTACATGGCCCCCCCCAAAAACCTTTTTCCTGGACCAGTCCCACTGACTGGTACCGAAAAAGGATACTCCGATATGTCAAGGGTCCCATCACCGATGGTCTATTTTTATAATCATGTCGGTGATGCAAACTTTCCCTATTCACTAGCGATTGGGAAAAGACTTATGAAAGAAAAAGCATGACAGGATTCACCTTCTGCATGGGAGATACAATGTTTACCTTGCTTCGAAAGAAGAAACCCATCGAACATTCTCATCCTGTGAAGCCGGTATGTTGCCGCCAGCTCGCTATTTGTACTGGTATATAGATTAGAAAGGTATCGAAAGTATCTTGGATTTCTCACCGATAACCCCAAATACGTTACATCAATAACCGATACAACGATCTTGCAATGCGAAAAATCAAGTCTACATGCCAAGACAGCAACATCTTTCTATCTGTATCATTTTATCACGGAGCAGTCAAGCATAAAGAAGTGAAGTTGATATCTTATATACCGTAAGATTAGACTCGCTGCCCTTTTCACCACGACACCCAGGCAAGATATTTTTTACAAGAATGCTTGGACTGACAAAGTAGGAGAGAGTCAAGTTTAAGAGGGGATGTTGAAGATTAAACTTGACGGTGGCGCAATATGCTGCCGACTAGCCGCTTCGTTGATGGCGGTCCACAACCTACAACTAGCATACCCGTTGATTATTGTTTAGAATCAACTATAATAGACGTGTGTGTGCATTCAACATATGTGGTGTGATGAGAGAGTGCATAACTGGAGCCGAAGAGAGGCGAGTCGTTTTTTAATTCCTCTGATTCATTTTCATTCAAATGAATTACATCTTTTTTTGCGTTTCATTCTCAATGGATTTTAGGTCACAACCATTGATAGTGATTGCAGGTCCCCTACCCCAGAAATCGTCTACGGTTTTAGTTGTGCGCAAGTTACACGAAATTTGTATCCAGATCACTGAGGGTCTATAAGAGGGTTTCTCTAGGGGATTGCACACCAACGTGTTTTAGATCAATTATACGTATTATGTACACATATTCGAATTCAAGAATCAGTAGATGGGTAGTTAGAGGGATTTCCTTCCTGGGATCGCTACATAATGTGCTTTTAGATCAAATATATGCTTTCTGTACGCATCATTGTTATACCACATCATTTTGTAACCTAGGTGAGATTAAGCTTGTAAGATTCATCAAATTTTGTTATTGAAAATCGTGTGCTCCTGGGCCATATGACATGTCATACCACCTAAATTCTTGTGTTTTTGATTTTTGCTTTCATTGATCTCATGCTGAGTAATTGTCGGTTTGTATCGTTCATCATCGAGGGATTGATTATTCGTTGTTTGTTTGATCATGAGTTTGTGAGTTGTGCTTCTACTGTGACTCCACCAACACAACAAGTTCGGTTCAGGTTCTAGTGCTTGTCACCATCCTTGACTGAACCGGGTGTTGTGGTTGGACATCAAATCACAACCGGTTGGTATCGAAGTGCCAATGGCTAACACATTGGTCTCGGAGCTATGGTCATGGCTAGTTTCTTGCCAAAGTTGATGTTGGTCAGTTCGATGGAACGCGTGACTTGGGCTGTGCAGTGGAGGGTGAAGGACTTGTAGTTGCAACAAGGGATGCGTGAATGGGGGTCTACTACGGAAATAACCAGAAAGCATGGCGACGTAAGTGGACGAGCTAGAGCGGAAACGTTTTTCTGTCCTATCAAAGTTATGTCAACCAATGCTTGTTGTCTCCACCCCATGGATGATGGACTCACCAGCAACAGTTTGGATGAAACTTGAAGTCGGTCGGGTACATGTCAAGCCATTGAAAAACAAGCTATATCTTACGCAAAAGTTATATGGTTTTTTAAGTGGTAGAGTTTTTGGACTTTGACTTACGCACATCAACACATTTCATTCGATCCTTAGTGTCAGAGGGCTAGTTGATGTGCGTCATGAAGAGAAAAACTTTTAACGCTGCTGAATTCCCTACCTACGTCACCTACATCATTAGCATCTAGTTAGTTACCCTGACTAGGCGGAACTAAACCAGTTGGAGGATATATGAGTGCATTGCTAGGGTTTCATTAACGGAAAGACGGCCCTGCTGAGGGTTCACATTGTGAAGGGCTCGTGGCCAAGGTAATAGATCGTGGCGAGAGGCACCAAATTTCTCGAGTGGATGACGTGTAATACCATTAGTCTAGGAGGAGGGCGGACGTTACTATTTTAAGTGAGGTAAATAGCGGCACATCAAACGGAATATCAGAGGGAGCAGGAAAGACAAAGTTCAAGTGGTTCTTCAAAATTGCGCTATAGAGAACGAGAAGGAGACTCCGAGGGTATTGATGTAGACTTCTTTATTCATCGGTTCAGAACACCTCACGGGTCCTTGGATCCTAGAGTGGGATGTTCTTTTCACCTGCGCACTAAAGTTTGGTTCACCACTTAAAAATTGGTGAGTTACTGGTTCCATTCTAATAGGAAATGATGCAGTTGCACAGTGTCAAATGGGGCGTCTTAGACCAGATGTATGACAGTCTAGTTCTAGTGGGATGTTGCGTCGTGGTAAGACATGTACCCGATATACAAAAGAACTTATATCATTTGGGTGCTTTGTATTGTAACGAGTATAGTACAAGACACAAAGGAAAGACAATACTGAGTGATGGCTTTCTTGATGGTTGATGACCGGGACAAAGCCTTAAGCACAGGCATCTCTATACATTACTGGGTAATCCAATGTAGGTGAGTGCACTTGAGATTCGTACGCTCAGCAGTACATCATTTGTATAAAGAAACCACTAAGCACCACACATATGAAAGGTGGGCATCTTTTAACTACACTTGCTATGAAGTTTGGGGACGGTGACGGGCAACATCACGGGTTGACATGGGTATCAGAGGTTTCCCCGAAAGGTCGCGGGTATCTCATGCGCACGAATGGGATAATTTTCTAAGTGTAACTTGGGTACGGTGGATGTATTGGACTGGGCGAGAGTATTAAAGTCATTATTGTTTTAGAGTACGTTGGTGTTCAAGGAGTTTTGTGCCGTGGGGCCGGTTGTTTGTATATAGGGCTTGCAAGGGATTCTGTGGCGACGCTTAGTGAGAATGACGTGTTTCCGCCTGATCGTTGCCAAACTGTACCATGTAGGGGGGTGGCGTCGCAGGAGAGGCTTGGAAAGGTTATGCCGTTTAGAACTTTAGAGTCCAATATGCATGCTTCTCGTGAGGTGGTATTAGGCTCGGTGCTCAGCCCGTGATGCATCTTCTGTGGTATATACGAAAGATCGTTCCGTTGGGTGATCTAATGGAAAATAGTGTGGCGATTGGTGGAGACATGTTCTAGGTGTTAAAAACCAGGGATAGGTATGCAGGTAGATGAAGAGACGAACCACATGTGCCCGAAGAAGAAAAGTTGTCATTAGCCGCCAAACTGACAATATTGTGTAGTCTGGCGTTGGGGGACTTCACCGCAAGAGACTTGCATCTCTAGGGATACCTAGAACGCAGAAAGGAACTTATGCTGAAGTGGCTGTTTAGACTCCGGACAGATATGAGTGGTCATAAGCAGGGAGTTCAAGCTTGGAAGGACCATTATAGGATCACAATGGGCTGAGGACCATCAGGACACCGTCCATGTCTGATCGGTTCATATGAACCATTATACCCGTTTAAGGATCCTACTACTTTCAGGAGGCAGTGTCTGTTCACGCGAAGGGTATGTGGATAGTTGCGATCTGAGATGCATTAAAAGTACAGCTTGAACATTATTTTTTCTGTTTATTTTCTAGTATAAAGGGACAATTTACCTATGTTGTGGTAAGCTTCTCACTTGCTCTTCATTTTATAAGTTTTTACTTCTAATTAATTTCAATGATTTTTTTTTTTTCTAAGAATAAAGTACGAAAATTTGAACGTCACACCCTTAGCATAAATGACGAACGCTATCTACCAAATCACCGGAAAGAATATTGCACATGGTAGAATCCTATTATTGGAAGAGTTCCTCGCCCTTTTAGTCTTTCCTCATAAACTATCTCATCCGACATTTATATTGGCGAGTCAGTCGAGTTGAATGAAACGCCTGATATAATGGGCTACCATTATCTTGCAATAGCCTTTTGATAATTTCGACCTTACTACGGTGAAAAAAATGGGGTCACATTGAGACCAAAATCCTAAAGCTCTTTATACAGAATTCTTTCATATTCCCTTTTTAGGTTTTTGTAGGGAGAACTACAAACAAAAAATCTTACTCGAGTGGCCTTCTTGGGTTTGTTCATGTTTTATTAGAGTTTGTTTTTTTCACCCTCTTATTAGGAATAATTCCCTTGCCTGGTTAGGATTGAACTTGATCAACTAATGTTATTTCAACTTGTTTTTAATCCATATGCTGTTCTTCAATGTTTTTATATTTTCTCTTTATTGTCCATCACTATATATCATAATATCATATCTATTATATATCAATTTGCAATTGCATATTCTTATATCTGATCTCTCATGGATTTAGTATGCCTTTTCAAAGAATTGTAAGGATTCCATGAATATGTCAAGAAATTATTTTTTATTTTGTTACATATACTACTGTATTGTTCTTCGGATATCCTGTTGTGTGGATTTTGTTACCGAACGACAATGGACTTTGAGTTTTAACAACAGAATAATTTTAGAAAATTTACCCCTGAACTTATTAAACCTCGAATTCTATATCTTTTGATTGGGATTTGGGAGTTAAGTCTCTAGTGAGAAAACCAATGATTAAACCTGATTTCTTATCTTCTTTTTGAGAGGGATTTCCTGATTCCTTTGTTCTTGCAAACTTGACTTTTCCTCCGACATAATCTTAGTCTTACAATCTTTCCTAAAAAGAAGTCACTTGTTTTTCTTAAAGAATCTCTATTCTTTTATTTTTATCTGACCATTTGTGTTACTTTTTCATCTCCCTGTGGAATTGACACCAAAATTGCTGCTTACCACTACCCACTTATTCTTTGGACGTAATCCACTTCGGCGCCGTTGCCGGGAGATGTTACCAACCAAGAGCCGCTGTGCGCGAATATATTTTACTGAATTGAATCCTCAAGGGCCGTCATTCTTGTTCCTATCTCTGTTATTTTATTCAGTTCTCGTTTTTTTTTTTTTGGTTTATTAAAGTAGTTATTTATTCTCTTTACGTGATGCATAGGAAGGGACTAATATCGATTCGCCAACCAAAGAGACCGACAAGATTGATATAGACCTTCTCTTTTCCAATCTATTTAATATGCCTTCGATTCCGATACACCTATCCACGCATCGCACTCTTCTTTCACAGCGTCATCATAGGTACCACCCACTGGAACTCTTAGGAGTTCTCATCCTCACGCACGCCAACACCCTCTGTGTCCTGCCTCCACCTAGTGCCGCATTTTATTTAAACTTGGGATTATTCACTTCCCCACTTTCTCGTGGACTGCAACGAAAACCCATCCGC